>NC_091473.1:149263399-149563399 GCF_036971445.1 Narcine bancroftii
TCTTCACTCAGAGAGTGGTGGCTGAGTGGAAAGATCTTCCAGAAGAGGTAGTTGTGGCAGGGTCAATTCTGTCAATTAAGAGGAGTCTAGATGAGTACATGGATGTGAGGGGGGTTGGAGGGTTATGGACAAGGGAGTGGGTAGATGGAACTAGTGGAGTTTCACGTAAATCGGTACAGACTAGAAGGGCCAATGTGGCCTGTTTCCAGACTGTAAATTGTTATATACCTATGTTATATACAAGATTACATCTATTTAAGGTAAGGGGAGGAAAGTTTAAGGGAGAAGTCAGGGGTAAATGTTTCAAACATAGAGTGGTGGGTACCTGGAATGCTTTGTAAGGGATGGCAGTGGAGGCTGGACAATAGGGACATTTAAAAGCCTCTTAGTCAGGCCCATGGATCCAACCAAAATAGAGGGTTATGGGTGTGAGATAGAGAAGGGTTAGATTGTTGTGGAGTAGGTTTACAGAGCCTGGCATAAGATCATGGGTAGAAGGGCCTGCACTGTGCCGTAACATTCTATATTCCGGAGACTGGAATCCCAAGTGAACAAAAAAAGACTGCTGGAGGGACTCGGTAGGTCAGGCGGCGTCCATGGAGAGAAATGGTCAATCAACGTTTCACATCACAGCGGGTTTTGATGATGTTGACTGAGGGTTAAGCACTGGAAGAAGGACCAGGCCTGTTAGTAATTTCAACCGTGGCAATAAAAAGAACATTTTCATCGGAATTACCCACACATTCAGTGACCATGCTCTGACACCCAACTTCTGATTTGCTGTGAAGATATTAAGCCAAAAATGTCCCCAAAGTGGATTCTGATAGGTGATTTCCCAGTCTGATTCAATGGCGGTCTCAGATTGAGGTCAATTCATTTTCAGCAGAAATTGTTTCTGCTCATGCTTCCATTATTTTTCGGAGGAACTCTCTTTGTTGTAGATATTTTCAGCCAGCTCCAAGGACTGAATTAAAGATGTGACTGAACTGCAAGAACGATCTCCCTTTGTTCCGATCCACTGTCAAAGCCTCAAAGGAAACCAGTGAACCAGATTGAAAAGATAACCCTTTGGCAACCTCTTGTGATATTTCTTTCTGTCTGTGCTGCCGCATGATTTATCTCTAATAATGATTTCCGTCATATAGGATGCCACGCACTCTGCTCGCTGCCTTCCTTAGTCACTTATTTTTGAAGAGAAAGAGGAAGATTTGCTTTCCTCCGGACCCCAGGCGCTGAGATCTCCAGAAGACGTGCCAGAGTTTCTGCTGTTTCTTTCTGCAATGCCTCGAGGACATTTGGATGCATCTCATCTGCCACTTGCGATTTTATTTGCCTCCAGCTTGCAGCAACCCCATCCATGGGCAAGTGGGTGAAGACCGAAGAGCACTTAAATATTGGACTGGTTTGATGCAACAAATTGTACTTGATGCCAGTTACGCTGCAACTGTGGAAGGTGCTGGTGAGACCACTCCTGGAGTACTGCATGCTTACCTGAGGAAAGATACACTGGATTTGGAGGTGGTCCATAGGGGGGCTCAATAGGTTTGTTGTGGAGTAGATTTACAGAGCCTGCACTGTGCCACAACATTCTATGTTCCGGAGTCTGGAATCCCAAGTGAACAAAAAAAAAGACTGCTGGAGGGTCTCAGTGAGTCAGGCGGCGTCCATGGAGAGAAATGGTCAATCAACGTTTCACGTCACAGCGGCCAATGATGGTGTTGGCTGAGGGTTAAACACTGGAAGAAAGAGGGTGGGGAGTAGCCCGTTGAGGAGAAATTGAGTTGACCAGGTTTGTCTTCGCTGGAATTTAGAAGAATGAGAGGGGATCTTATAGAAACGTAAAATATTTTGAAAGGCATCGATAAGGTAGAGGTAGAGGTAGGTAAGTTGTTTGCATAGTGGGAGAGACTAGAACTAGGACTAAAACTTGGCACAGCACCTAATAGCCTGAATATGCCTGGAATGGTCTGATCTCGGAAGCTTAGCAGGCCCAGGCTTGGAGGGGAGTCTGCCTCGGAACACCAGGTGCTGTAGTTTTCTGTGAGGGGCGCTGGACCAAGTGGTGACTCTCTGTCTGCCTTACAGTGGACAAAAGTTAAAGAATTTCATGTATCTTACATGACAATAATGGAACCTTTATCTTTAACTATGGGATGTAGCCTCAGGATCCAGGGGAATAGATTTAGGATGGAGATGAGGAGTAACTGCTTTTCCCAGAGGGTGATGAATCTATGGAATTCGCTGCCCACTGAAACAGTGGAGACGACCTCAGTAAATATAATTAGGACAAGGTTGGATAGATTTTTACAAAGTATGGGAAATTAAGGGACATAGGGAGGTAGGTGGAGATGAGCCGATCATCAGGTCAACCATGATCACATTGAATGGTGGGGTAGGCTCGATGGGCAGGATGGCCTACACCTGCTCCTATTTCTTATGTTCTTATGCTGTCTCCACTGAGTTTCTGTCAACAGTACAGAATGTGATTGAAATTAGATTAGGCAGAAAGGGTGACACTTTGATTTCTGTTACTTTTCCCTGAGTAATGTATTATTCCTCAACGCTAGCTTGACTGATTCCATTACTTCGAGCAATGTGCATGTTGTGTGGCAAATAGTCATAAGGAAATAAAGAGATGTTACATTGCCAAAACAGGTAGTGAAACACGGAAGTCTGCAGATGCTGTGATTGTAGCAAAAGGAACACCTGAACGAAGGACCCAGGCCCAACACATTGGTTATATATCTTCACCACCTATGGTCAGTGTGTGACCTGCTGAGTTCCTCCAGCAAGACAACAGTTACAGTACTACTGGACCAGCATATACCAAAGGATGGCCTGCACATTCATGCTCCAATCACCCCATTAGTGGGGACCAACAGTCCATCTATAATAAATTTCAAACAAAATCTAACTTCACTGACTAGAAGGCAGCAAACTGCTTTGAAACCTTGTCTGGTTCCGTTTAATGAGCCAAGAGAAGTTCTAGTTTATTATCACCTGACTGTACACATGCAACTGAATGAAACAGCGTTTCTCTGGACCATAGTGCACACCCATGCACACGTAAACATCTAAATGTAAAGCTATAATATAAAATAGATATGGGTGTAGCAGCAGCTACAAACTCTGAAACACACCATAGGACGCTGAGGGGTTTCAGTGGAACTGATTTACTCAAACTTTGCGCGCGCCCTTCAAGGGCAGCGTGAGCTCCGTCCCGCGCTGGCAGTGACGTCATCACGTTCACTCAAGGTGCGCGCTTTAGCCTAGGCCACAAGGCACTGAGGTCCCCCGACGGCGCCATCTTCCCGCAGCTGCCCCGCCAGCTCGACGATTCAAGCGGGGCCGGTTCACCACGAGAGATGTGTGCTGTCACATGGGATAATTATTTCAGTGACAGGATACTATTCATCAATCCCACATCCTGCGGGAGGAAGTTATTCCTTGATTTTGATGCTTCTGTGCATTGCTCCAGATGATAGTGGGACATTGGTACTCTCTGCTTGACGGGAAAGGTCTTCAAAAATTCTTTAAGCCCCATTTTAGCAACGCTCCTGCCAAATGTCATCAATAGAGGAAGGGAAGATCTGTGGTGAGCTTCCCAGCTGTATCGATGATCCTCTGCATTGACTTCTGGTCTGGTCCACTCCGAGAAAGAAATCTGTTGTCCAAATAAGGGGGAGAAGGACAGGCCATTCAGCCACTTGAATCAGTTCCAGCCTCCTTCCTCGAGGTGACCTACATGTGTTTTCCAAACTCAGAGCCAATATGATGGAATCCAAAATGATTTAGTAAGATACTCAGAACTATTTTGCTTATCCACATCAGCAAGAATCAATAACTTTTAATCAGTTACCTGAACATTTAACTCTCTCTGTCCGCTAGAGCTGACAATTTTATTTTTAGCTTCCTTTTAAATGTTTTGTACTAAAATTGTTGAAAGTGTGCTTCATATAGCTGGGAGGTTGCAACAAGAAAGCCTTTCATCATATCTGTCCATTGTGCTTGTGTGTACGACAATAAGCTCTTCATTCATTTATTCCTTCATTCATGTCTGCTGTCATGACTGCTTTTATTTCTGATTTCTAGTGTCCGCTGCATTTTAATTCTTCTTTACTGCATCAGTAGCCTTGAAGTTTCTGGAGACAGATTTGAGTCAGTGGTGCTTTGATGAAAAAATCTTGAAGGCAACATTTACTTTCTGAACACGTCCATTGATTTCCATCCATATGACATGATATGATAGTAGACTATCAAACAGAGAAAGACCTAAATTCTTAGTGGCTGTATCCAAACAGGACACTCCAACTACAACAGTACAAATTAAATTACTACAATCTGTCATTCATACAAAACAAAAGAGATAAAAAGGCACAGTTGGCGTAGCCGTAAGCGCGGTGCCTTTACGGCGCCAGCGACTGACACCGGGGTTCAAATCCCCCCCGCGCTGTCTGAAAGGAGTTGGCACTTCCTCCCCGTGTCTGCGTGGGTTTTCCCCCGGGGGCTCCGGATCCTTCCCATCGTTCAAAATATTGGGTGTAAATTGGCTGGCACGGGCACGTGAGCCGAAATCCTGTAACCGTGCTGGATGTATGTCTAAATTTAAAAATAAACAAACATTCCCAGTTGCAATTGGAGCTAGAAAGGAAAGTGATATTTCTATTGTGCAGGCAGATCATTTGGTGGTCCCGGGGTGAATGGAACATCACAGCATAATACAGGCCCCTGATGTTATGCTGACCTAATCTGCGATCTGAACCTTCCCTATATAACCCTCTATTTTTCTTGCAACCCTGTGCCTAAAAATCTATTAAATGTGCCTATTGTATCAGCCTCCACCACCATCCCCGGCAATGCATTCTCTCTGCAAAAAATTTACCCCCTAAACTTTCCTCTACTCACCTTAAGCTGATGCCCTCTGGTATTTTCTACTCCCTCCCGGGAAAAAGGAACTGTCCATCAACCCAATTACTGCTTCCCATGATCTTGTAGACCTCTATTCAATCATCTCTTATCCCTTTCTGCTCCAAAAAAGGAAAACCGTGGCTTTATTGAACTTATCCTCATTGGGTTGCAAACTCCGGGGGAGCAGTGGACCAGCTGGAATGAACAATGCCCCCCCCCCCAATTGAGAAGGAGAAGCATTGGAGACGACCCTATCATGTCGGCGGACCAGTGAGGGACTCAGCAGCTGAAGGATTCACACAGGCTGCAGACGGCGGTCTGCTGGCGACTTGTGGTCGAAAGATCCAAAATGGCTGCAGGCTGCTGGAGACTTGGTAGTGGAAACTAGGTATTGCAGCCAGGACTTGAGAGGGGGCTGAGAGTAAGAAGGGATCCCAAGGGGGCCTCAGACACTGAAGGCTTCCTGATTACTCAGTGGCTCCAAAGGAGCTTCCCTTTTCCTTCTCTTTCTCCTATTGTTAGGGGCACTGGGCAATGCTCATATCGATTCTTCATTTACCTTATGGCAAAGGTTGAAGTGCAAAATATATTACATTTTATGCCTATATTATGTGACAATAAAAGGAACTTGAACCCCCTTAAGACATCTTTTCCAAACCAGACAACATCCTGGTAATTCTCCTCTGCCCCCTCTGCATAGCTGCCAGATCCTTCCAGTAATGTGGCAACCATAAATGAGCACAGTATTCCAAGTAAAAATACAAATGCTGGAGAAACTCTGCAGGTCAAAACAGGGCCCTCCCTCTGTTATCCACCTCCTGCCTGGGACATCGTCCACCTCCCCTTACGCCCCCCCCCCCCACCATTTTGTTCAGACACCTGCCGATATTTTGTCCATAACTCGATGAAGGGATCAACCCTGAAATGCTGGTTATGTATCTTTATCTTTACCATTTAACCTGTTGAGTTTTTCCAACATTTCCAGGGTGTCTGCAGACTTTAGTGTTTTACAATATTCCAAGTGTGGTCTAACGAGAGATTTGTGGTTATGGATCGGTGTCAGATTGGTTAGCCAGATGTGAGAGAGAGGAAGAACATCTCTTTGGGCAAAGGTGAACATCAGGTCTTCCTGCAGCGATGGCAATTCAGCCATCTCAAGACAGACAAAGAGGGCATTCATCCCATTACTTCTATACCAGCTCTTGGAACCTTCCCATCAATCCTGTTCTCCCACTTATTTCATCGTCACATCCGATCAATATCAGCTGATCCTCTCACATCCAACAACAGGAAGTGGAATTTACGGGAATTCAGGGGGGGAAGGAAAGCAGAGTGGGTGGAGAAATTCCTCAATGCAAACAGCACTGGGGATCAGGATGGAACCGCGAGGCAGCCCAGAGGGCTACAGTCGCCGCATGTTGCACAAGCAAATAACACAACCAATTCTCATGTTTAAGGCCGGGAAGCGTTGCCCATAACTAGCCCAGCCCAAGCCCCAAAAATAGATCAGAGAACATTTCAGCACAGGAAACATGACCCTTCGGCCCTCGAGGTCTGTGCCAAACATGACGGCAAATTGAGCTCAATCTCTGTTGCCTGTGCCCTCTATATCCCTCCAATGTTCAAGTGTCTCTCTAGAACTATTATCTGCTTCCTGGCATCCTCACTTTCTCTGTGAAATAAATATCCAATATGAAGGCATCATTAATAAATTTCCAGAAAACAAGGTTGCATAGATGTATATTTTTAATTTTAATTTCATTTTAATTTACATACACCACGGTAACAGGCCCAATCGACCCATGACCCTGTGCCAGGAAATCGGAACACACAGAGGAAACCCACCAAGACATGGAACAGACACAATGGGCCTAGTTCCTTTGTCTTGTCGAGATCTTGTGGAATGGGGAGAACATGCAAAGTCCTTACGGGCAATGTCGTAACCTACCCAAGTCTCTAGAGCAATGATAACATTTTATTATTCCCTATGCCAGCCTCGGTAATGAGTTTACTGTCATAGACATTGTAGAATGTCCATAGATATGGAAATTCTTACTTGCTACAGTCAAAAAAATATACTTGTGGAGAAATACAATTGGAGCAAGCTAAATGAATTAAATCAAAAGATATAATAAATACAAAAGAGATATTATAACTAAAGTAATCCCATTGAAAAAGTAGTGACTTCCCATGGGGCAGTTGGTGGTTACATGATCACATGATCACGGCCCATTTACCCCTCGATTTCTCTCCGCCCTTCTAATCATGAGTGATGCAGCCAGCAGAACTTTCCACATAGAGCTGTAGCCTTGCCCACTTTTTCTCAGGAATTGCAGCTATGGTTGCACCTTCCTGACAAATGAGAAGATGTTGGGGATCCCAGATTACTTTGTTCCTCCACACTCCTCATCTGCAGTCTTGTAGAAGATGTCTCATGCCAGTTAACACCTCTGTGGTCTTGGCATGTCTAGGGTTCATCCTCCCACCCAGCCCCACTCCTCAGCTTTCTGCCCGTAATCCTTAATCCTGATTAAACCTGTCAAGCTCTACCTTAAATGGACCTGACAACCTCGCTTCCACGGTTCCACAGACTCACGACCCTCTGATGAAATAAATGTTTCCTCCTCCCTGTTTTAAACTGATGCCCTTTTATCCTGAAGGCATGTCCTCTTGTCTTAGAATCCCCAACCATGGGAAACATTCTTGCCATGTGAAAGTTCAAGAGTCTGAAAATTATTGGAAATAAACAATTCTTGAACCAAGTGGTGCTGCTTTTCAAACTTCCGTTCAAAGGTAGCAATCTCAAGAGGTTGCAGACTCAAGGGAAGCAGTGGCCTGGCTTAGGGCACCAGTAATGGGGAGAAGATCCCCCTCCCGTCACCCCATTCGTCGAGAAGAAGAAGCAGAGGAGACAAACCTAGGGGCGTTTCCCACAGTTGCAGACCAGCAAGGGGCTCTAAGGCTGAAGGACACACACAGGATGAGGCAAGGAACACGCAGAGGTTTAAGAGGTCAAAGGACTCACAGTAGGCTGCGGCCTGCTGGAGACTGGCTTGTGAGAACCACGAATTGGAACTGGGGTTGGACAGGGTGCTGAGGGAAAGGAGGGCTCTCGAAGAGCCCTTGGATCTGAAGGCTTCCTCATCCTGTCGGAGGTTTGGATCTTGTCTCAGGTTGCTGATGGCTTGAACTGAATCAGATTCTTGTGCAGGTGCGGAGGCTGTGGGAGCTCTGGAAGTGAATCCATGGACACTCGGTGATTCCGAGGGGACTCTCTTTTGCTTCTCTTTCTCTGGCTGTAAGGAGCGCTGGGCAACGTTAATGGTGACTCTGTTTGCCTTATGGCAGGAGAACGGCAGTTACATTTCTGTTATATTACATGACAATAAATAGTATCTGATCTGATACCAAATTTCCTCAGAGTGCTTCAAAAGTAGGGGGGAAGTTGGATAGCTTTCAACATCAGATCACTGGGTCATCCCAATGAAAAACGGAACCTGAAAAGTGTTTATACATTGAAAGCAAAAACAAAATCAGAGAGGTGGGAAATAAAACCCTAGACCTGCCAAGACCACAGAGGTGTTAATTGGCATGAGACATCTTCTACAAGACTGCAGATGAGGAGTGTGGAGGAACAAAGTAATCTGGGACCCCCAACATCTTCTCATTTGTCAGGAAGGTGCAACCATAGCTGCAATTCCTGAGAAAAAGTGGGCAAGGCTACAGCTCTATGTGGAAAGTTCTGCTGGCTGCATCACAGAATGGTATGGTGGCTGTGGAGAAGTGGATCCACAGGACTATAAGAGTGGCAGAGTGGATGACTGGAGTCTCCCTCTGCCCAGAGGCCATACAAAATCATTGAGGATCCAGTCCACCACCCCCCTCCCAACCACACACACACACACACACACACACACACACACACACACACACACACACACACACACACACACACACACACACACACACACACACACACACACACACACCATATTTTAGCAACTCCCTTCTGGAAAAAAGATCCAGGAGGATCAGAGCCAGCCCCACCAGGTTGAGGAACAGCTTCTTCCCACAGGCAGTGAGAACGCTGAACGACCAAAGGGACTGCTCGCACTGACCCTCCCAGACTCTCATATTCACAAAAAAATATTTTTTATTTATTTGCATATATGAATACTTGTCCTGCATGTGAACTGTTTGCCTGTACGTGTGTTATGTCTGGTTGTGTGTCTGCGTGTTTTGCACCGAGGATCAGAGATCATTGTTTCGTCAGGTTGTACTTGTACAATTCGATGATAATAATCTTGAAATCTGATCGCTGATCCTCGCTCTCAAGACCATATTAATGGTTTTGCCATTTCAAAATCTACCCATCTCCTTCTTAACTCTATGCAGAAATGTAGTGTCAAACAGGCCCTTTGGCCCAACTTATCCATGCCATCCAAGTGGGCATTCCTGGCTGCTTCCATTTACCTGAATTCAGTCCGAATCCTTCCAATTCCTTCCTATTCAATGGGGGAAAAAAATGTGAGACTTTATCAACAGCCTTCAGATTCCCTTTGATCTGGTCTGTTTTTTGTCCTTAAAAGAAAAACTTCAGTATGTTTGTCAAACTCAGTTTCCCCTTTCATGAATCTACATTGACTTTGTCTAATCTTTTCCATATTTCTAAGGATTGTTATCAAAAACTTTCACATAAATCATTTTTTTCTGCAACTGATGTGAGGTGTGTTTTCTCTCTTAATTATAGCACGGGGTATGCTTCAACCCATGTGCCCATCTCAGTGTCCTTTGTCCCAGCCCCCACCACCACCCTGACAATGCAATCTTGGGCCCCACCATTTTCTGTAAAATATGTACCTCTGACATTACGCTGAAACTTTCCTTGCTCACCTTAAGTAGAAGTCATCTGGCATTTGCTATTGTCACCTTGGGAAAATGTCCACCCTATTCAAACCCCTCATAATCTTATATACCTCCATTAAATCACCTCTCATCCTCTGTTGCTCCAAAGAGAAAAGACCCTACACTGTCAACCTTGCTTGACAGAGGTAAATCTCCTCTGTACCCCTTACTAAAGTACACGTGTCTCCATCCTTTCTGGAATGAGGAAAACAAAACTGAGCACAATTCTCCAAGTATGGTCTGATCAGAGATTTGTTGAGCTGCATCATGCAGAAAAGTTGTTTCCCACTGTTAATACTCCTTGTACGTGTATTGCTGGCCCACCCCTTGCTGATTGTATCTTGGCTCCTCCCCCTTGATTTCCCCTAATAATGGTGGCAACGGCAACCAAAAGCCTTCTTCACCACCCTATCTGCATGTGATTCAATCTTCAGGGAATGATGCACCGTTATTCCTCGAGCTTTCTGCTCCACTGCATTCCTCAGTGCCCTCCCATTTACTACGTACGTCCTGTTTTGATTATTCCTTCCAAAAGGAAGCACTTCACACTTCTCAGCATTAAACTCCATCTGTCATCTTTCAGCCCACTCATCTAAGCAGTCCAAATCCCTCTGCAATCTTTGAAAACTTTCATTATCCACAAAATATCTCATCTGGAAGAGTAAATACATTTAATCACATTAGAAACATTTACATCAAAATCAAAAACATGATATCTAATTTTTTTCTAGGCTTAGCTAAGACATAATATGACCTGGATAAAGAAGCAGAAGGATGGGTCAGTAAGTTTACGGATGACACGAAGGTTGGAGGTTATGTGGATGGAGATGAAGGTTGTCGAAAGTTACAAGAGGATGCAGATTTTGGAAGAAAAATGGCAGATGGAATTCAATCCAGATAAGTGGGAGATGATGCATTTTGGAAGGACAAACCAAAAGACTGAGTACAGGGTTAATGGTGTGGATGAACAGAGGTACCTTGGGTTTCAAATCCATACATCCCTCAAGTTCACTGCACAGTTGGATATGAAGTTGGACTCCTTTTCTTCACCATAAGAAGAGATGATGAGGACTTTTTATGATGTTGACTGCCATCAGTAACCACCAAGACGAGGCTGAGGGAACGATAGGCTTTAATAAACAGAAGAACCTTACCCAGATCCAGGTATAGGAATGGAGGGAAGGGAGTGGTGGCTCGACCTTTATGGCCCAGGACCATGGGGGAGGAGTCATAGGGTATGAGTCATCAGTGGGCGGGCCAGCTTCATATGTACATTAGTCAACAATAACTATATACAATGGAGGAAACATATCATCACACACCCTATTTATACCTCTCATAATCTTGGAGACTTCTATCAAATCTCCTCTCATCCTTCTATACTCCAAAGAGAAAAGTCCCAGCTCTGATAATTGTCATTCATATGACTTGTTTTCCAATCCAGGCAACAGCCTGGTAAATCTCGTCTGCACCCTCTCCATAACTTCCACATCCTTCCTATAATGAGGGGACCAGAACCAAATTCAATATTCCAAGTGTGATTTTACCAGAGATATGTAGAGTTGCAAGATGATCTCTCTTCTCCTGAACTCAATCCATGAAGAATGAAGAATGCGGCACAATGCGAACTCTGATCATCCAACCATTAAAGAAGTCTATGTGAGGCGCTGATTCACGAAGGCAGTCAACATCATAAAAAGTCCTCAACACCACAGTCACAATCTCTTCTTATGATGAAGAAAAGGAGTCCAACTTCCTATCAACCTGTGCAGTGACCTTGAGGGATGTATGGATTTGAAACCCAAGGTCCCTCTGTTCATAATCAGAAGAGTAAATGGGTGGGCACTGAGGAATGAAGTGGAGCAGAAAGCTCGAGGAATAACGGTGCATCATTCCCTGATGATTGAATCACATGCAGATAGGGTGGTGAAGAAGGCTTTTGGCACTACAGGGTGGACAGCCAGGACCTGTTTCCCAGGGCAGGAATAGCAAATCCCTGAGGACATATGTACAAAGTGAAGGGAGGGAAGTTCAGGGGAGTAAGTGTTTTACTCAGTGAGTTGTGGGTGCCAGGTCATCCTTGCCAAGGATGGTGGTGGTGGCTGAAACATTAGGAATATTTCAGAGTCTCTTAGACAGGCACATGGATGAACAAAAACATAGAGGGTTACGGGATAGGGAGAGTTTAGTACTTTTTTAAAGGAATATATGGGCCAGCACAATGCCAAGGGCTGAAGGGCCTATATTGTGCTGTGGTGATCCATGTTCTCTGCTAGTAGCCTGGAACTCTGGAGCTCAGGTGCTGAGGCTTTACAGCATTCAGTCTCAGTCACTTCTCCAGAATGGAGGACCATCGCCTTCCCAAGATCGTGTTCTATGGCGAGCTCTCCACTGGCCACCGTGACAGAGGTGCACCAAAGAAGAGGTTCAAGGACTGCCTAAAGAAATCTCTTGGTGCCTGCCCCATTGACCACCGCCAGTGGGCTGATATCGCCTCAAACCGTACATCTTGGTGCCTCACAGTTTGGCGGGCAGCAACCTCCTTTGAAGAAGACCACAGAGCCCACCTCACTGACAAAAGACAAAGGAGGAAAGACCCAACACCCAACCCCAACCCACCAATTTTCCCTTGCAACCGCTGGAACTGTGTCTGCCTGTCCCGCATCGGACTTGTCAGCCACCAACGAGCCTGCAGCTGACGTGGACATTTACCCCCTCCATAAATCTTCGTCGGCGAAGCCAAGCCAAAGAAAGAGAATCCTTTGACTAATACTAATTCCTCCTTTTCATGAGACTCTTAAATCCCCAGCTTTTTTGTGAAGTGATTTGTCTTCTGGTCTGTGACGGCACAAGCAGAGTATTTGCTTAATTGCTCTTTTATTTCTTTGTTTCCTATTATCAATCTCTCTATTTCAGACTTCTGTTGGTCCCACACTTGCCTTCGCTAATCTTTTCCTTTTTTCATAATTGTACCATAATTTAAAGCTCCTTTAATTTTCTTTATTGCCTTTCTTTCTCTTTTGATAAATCTCCTGACCAGCTTTCAATAATTTCTGAGCTTTTCATGGTCTGTGGGTTCTCTGCATTCGAAAACACTTAATATCACACCTATTCACATCTTGTACTGCCTCACGTATCTTTTCTTCACCATGAGAAGAGGTTGTGCCTGCGGTGATGAGGATCCTTTATGATGTTGGCTGCCTTCCTGAATCAGTACCTCACGTAGACTTCTTCAGTGGATGGGTGATCAGAGCTCACATTGTGCAGCATTCTGCGCTCCTGGGACTCCGATCACTCAATTCCTTGTGACTCAGGTGCTTCAGTCATAACAGTTCTCTTACATATTTAATTATCAGACAGCTTAGAGGGGAGCAGTAGTCCTCAATCGATAATTAGAATAAATTCTAAACTGAATGCATAAAATCGTTCAATTGCCCATTTCGTCTCTGGCCCCTCTTATGTGCATCGTATTTCTAGACATAGATCACTTTGATGTTGGAATGAAACTCTAAATGTCAGCAAATATGGGAAATCTGTAATAAAACAGAACATGCTGGAAATACTCAGCATTTCAAGCTGCATCTATGGAAAAAAATAGTTAATGTTTCAGGTCCAGGAGTAATGCCTGAGTTTAGTTCAATTACCAGATCACCAGGACTAGACAGGTCAAGTGGCCTGCTGCCTCCCCCCTCTCCCCCACCCCCCCCACCCCCCTATAACTTATAGACTCACTGGTCTCTGTTCAAATGTCCATTCACCAGGACTTCTTGCACCTTCCATTTGGGCATCCTCCAACCAGATGGCATTAACATCGATTTTTCTGGTTTCCATAAAATCTTCCCACCCTCCTCCCCAATCTTCTTCCCCCCATCTCCTTCTCTCTCTCTTCCTCTCTCTCACTCTCTCTCTAATACTCTATCACCACTGGATCTTCCTACAGCCATTTGCCACCACTCTATTGTGTCCGATTGTCTCTTAGACATGATATTTGTATCTGACTCCGCCATGCCATCGGACAGCATTTTCCCCAGTCTGGAAGGGGAAGGAGCAGTCTCTTAGAGTTCCCCCAGACAGACACAGATATGTGTTTGTGAAGTACTTTATAATTAATTAGATATTTGAAGAATTGTGATGCTAAGGAAAGCCACTGAGGTTCAAGATTCCTTTTAATGTCACGTGATAATACATAAAAATGCAATATACAGGATATACTTCAACTTTTAAGAAAGGGTAAGATACAAATGAGAGGACATGAGCTGAGAGTTAGGGGCAAAAGTTTAGTGGAAACATGAGAGGCAACTTATTTATTCAGTGAGTGGTGGGTGCGTGGAACGAGCTTCCTGACAAAGTGGCGGAGGCAGGCTCGTTATTAGCATTTAAGAAGAAGTTGGATGTGTATATGGACGGGAAAGTTGAGTGGGTCAGTGGTATTAGGTGGGAGAAAGTGTTTGGCATGGACTAGAAGGGCCAAGTTGGACTCTTTTGACGCTGTAATTGCTATATGGTTTTGTCCGCAGTAAAGCAAACAAAAAGTCACCATGAGCATTGCCTGGTGCCGCTAACAAAACAGGAAAGAGAAGCCAAACAGAGGCCCTTCAGAGACCCTGAGTGTCCCTGGATTCATCTCCAGCATTCCCGCAGTCCCTACAAATGCACAGACTCCAGTTCAAACCCAAGCTCCAAATCCAAACAATCAGGAAGCCTTCAGCACCCGAGACTCTCTGGTAGCCATTTCTTGCCCTCAGCGTTCTTTCAAATCACAGCTCTGATACCTGTTTTCCCATGTGCCAGTCTCCAGAAGCCCGCAGCACGAGTGGGTCCTTTGACTGCAATTCGCCAGCTGCCTGTGTGGGTCATTCACCCACTGAGCTCCTTGGTGGTTATCCAGTATGGTTGCGGTCCTGTAGGGACATCTCCTATGCTTTTCCTTCTCAATGGGATATGTTCTCAGCCCCATTAGTTTTGGACCAAGTTGTGGACATTGGTCCATGAAAGAGATATCTGTTTTTGGCTTCCAATGTTCAGCCACTTAATGCTCCATATTTGCAAGCTCTGGAGACACACAGGAGACTGCAGATTTTTGAGTCTGAAGCCAAACACAATCCGCTGGATGAACTCAGCGGGTTGAGCAATATCAGCGAGAGAATATTGATGAAGGGTTTCACCTCAAAATGCCGACCATTCGATTTTCTCCCACTGAGGCCGCTCGACCTGCTGAGTTCATTCAGTGGGATTCACAAGGAGTCCAGGTATGCTGAAGAACTGGAACAGTACGCACAAGTGGACCCAGCCCAGGACATCACTGACAAAAGGCTCGCCACCATCAAGAACATCTACACGGAAATGCATCAGGGAGCAAAGATCCACCACCTCCCCCTCCCCACCTGCCAACCAGCACACACTCTGTTCTTACTGCTGCCATCAGGAAAGAGGTGCAGGTGCCACAAGACTCGCCCCGCCAGGTTCAGGAACAGCTGCTCCCCATCAGACTCCTCAACGACAAACTCAATCATGGACTCATTTAAGGACACTTACTGATGTACTTTATTGATTGTTTTAAATTCTCTCTATATCACACAGTTTGTTTCCATTCCTTTATCTGTTTACACGTGTAAGTTGTGTGCAATTTTTTTTGCATTACCATTAAGTGATAATTCTGCCGGAAGAAAAATCTCAGGGTTGTATGCGACGTCATGTATGGACTATGAAAATAAATCTGAAAACTGAAATTTGAAGGGTGCTAGAGGATCTCAGCAAGTCAGGTCACATTCGTGAATGACAATAGGGCAGTGGGTGATTTGGGCCTGAACCCCTTTTCAGGGAAGAAGAAAAAGATGGGGAGGGGAGGGACGGGGGGGTGGGGGGGTGGGGGGGAGGAGCAGAGAGGCTGAATTCTGGTGGAAGGGGGATGAAAGGAAATGAACTGATAGGGGGTGAGGGGAGGGGGCTGAAAAAGATGCTCACTGATAGGAGGTTATGCCGCAACTATACAAGGTACTGTGAGGCGCATCTGGAGTACAGCCTCCTTGCTTGAGGAAGAATGCACTGGGTAAGGAGGCGGTGGAGAGGAGGTTCACCAGGTTGATTCCAGAGATGAGCTGGTTGACCTATCAGGAGAGATTGAGTGGTCTAGGACTGTGCTCACTGGAATTTAGAATGAGAGGGATCTTATAGAAACGTATTGAATTATGAAACGCATAGATAAGATAAAGGTCGGTAAGTTGTTTCCATTGGAGGGAGAGACTAGAATTAGGGGTAAAAATCCAGGGTAGTAGATTTAGGACAGAGATGAGGAGGAACTGGTTTTCTCAGGGGGTGGTGAATCTGTGGAATTTGCTGCCCATTGAAGCTTTGGACTCTTAACTCAATAAATACATTTAAAACAAGATTGGGTAGATTTTTTTACTTAATCGGGGAATTAAAGGGTATCGGGAAAAAGTGAAGATGAGCCTCTCATCGGATCAACCACTGAATGGCAGAGCAGTCTTGTCTGGCCGGATGGGTGACTCCTGCTCTTTTTTTTAATGTTCTCCAGCAGATTGTACTTGTTATCTCTGTTTGCCCTTGGATTGCTCCATGTCAAAACAGAAGCTGGCTGCAATTCTCTGGTATTCTGCAAAGATTCCACCTTGTGAAATTTCATCACCCTTGACCCGATGCAGGAGTCACAAATCAATCAATTCTGGATCAAGCCTGGATCGGAGATAATTCGCTAAAAGGAGAGGTCAGACAAACACGGACCGTTTTCCCTCGAGCTTCAGGAGCTGCGAGGCAACCTGCTCGAAGTTTATGAACTCAAAAAGGGCAGAAAGACCTATCTTTTTCTCAGAGTGAAAATGTCAAATACCAGAGGGCACAGCTTTCAGGTGGGTGGGTAACAGTTTAAAGGAGATTTACAGGGTAATTCTTTGACACAGAGAATGACAGATGCCTGAACACCACAGAGCAAGGATGGAGGCACATACAATCACAGCATTAAAGTAGCATTTAGACAGGCGTGTGATGAGGTAAAGAATGCGAGGTTATGGACCATATGCAGGCAGATAGGATAACTTGAAATTGGGATTATGATCAGTGCAGACCTATGGGTTGAAGGGCCTGTTCCTGCCCTGTAGTTTTCCATGTTCTATGTACTAGTAAGGTGATTGGACTCTGGAGGCCTCATCTAATTATTGTAATGGAATAAATTAATAAAATATATGTTTAAAAAGGGTGGATAAGATTTGGTAGTCTAGGTCACTTTTCACAAACATCACATTTCAAAAGCCAAATCAGAACCAGAAAGAAAAACAGAAAGAGAGAGAGAGAGAGAGAGAGAGAGAGAGAGAGAGAGAGAGAGAGAGAGAGAGAGAGAGAGAGAGAGAGAGAGAGAGATAGATAGAGAGAGAGAGAGAGAGAGAGAGAGAGAGAGAGAATGCTGCAGGTAATGAAAGGCTGGCAAAGTCAAAAGCCTGCTGAAGACACCATTTCAAGGTGGGTTTTGAGTTCCAAGTTCAGCCTATTCAAAATCTTTATAGTGTCTGGTTCTCCTGAAAGAGGGGAAAAGAAGAAATCTTTGCAGTAAACTGGAAGAAGGAATGTTTCTTCGGAAAGACATTTCAGTTGCTGATTGAAGGAAATCAGTTTGTTTGTCCAACGAACATCTCTTTGCACCCATCAAAGATCTTACTGACTGGTAACAAGTTAAGGAATCAGAGTCTGTTGAATGTAATTCTGCACACAATCCTGAAAAATGCCTGATCCCAGTGAACTTGGAGAAGTGAACAGTAAGTGACTGGACAGTGAAAAATAGATCCATCTTGAACACGCACACACACACACACACCCACACACACACCCACACACCCACACACCCACACACACACACACACACCCACACACCCACACACACAGATACACACACACACCCACACACCCACCCCACACACACACACACACACACACACACACACACACACACACACACAGACTTGCACTTAGAATGAGGGGAGGTAAAGTTAAGTGACGTTATGGTGATAAAGTTAAATATTGATCTCATTGTTCTGTGTTAAGAAAATAAAACCAGTTTTGTTTAAGAAGCCGTTGTCTTGGTGAATTTCTGCTGCTGGTTTTCGAGTCCTTTGGGCTCATAATATTATGGATTTAGGTTGAGTGAGTGTGGTAAATACAACTAATTTTGCAGAAGATAATGGACAGATTTTTTTTCATTCTGAATTTATTTTTAGTGTTTGATAAAATAAGGGATTTTTGCTTGTTAAAAAAGAGCTTTACTCAAGTAATGTATTAACTTTTGATGTACATAAATCAAAATTCAATCAATTAGGCATTGCTTGTATCAATTTGAGCTGATTATATTCCTTAATCACTTCTTTTACACAAGGCTTGATTAATCTTGCATGTGATTGCTAACAAATTCCCTCTTAGTTCAGCTGCAGTTGGAGTACTGCGTGCAGTCCTGGTTGCCGTACCTGGATGGGATGAAATGAGGCTGCAGAACAAATTCACAAGGGTGTTGCCACGATTGCTGGGGCTTGAGGTTCCACGCCTCTCAGAACGTGCTCTGTTCTTGTTGTTGCCATTAGGGGCCGCAAGATTCGCACTACCAGGTTCAGGAATATTTGCTGCCCATCCTCCATCAGACTCCAAAGCAACAAACTTAACGGGAGACTCGTGAGAATATTTTTATTTGTTGTTATGGAAATCATATATAGGCACTAATAAGAATAAGTATCCAACAAAGTAGCTCGACTATTACATATTACAAATAACCTATGAAAAAAAGACAGAACATATAAAAATCCACGCTAATAATTTAACCCCTCCCTCGTGACATTATTGGTTGAACATATGTGCTCCCTCACTGTAAAAGGGGAAACGACCAAACCACCCAACCACTCACATCCGACTTGAAAGAAAAAGATTGAGAACGACTGATCTAAATTTTTACAAAGCTATCAAGTCAGAGGAATAGCGTCTTTCCATCTCACTAGCGATAAAAAGAGCAAAGGCAACTACATGGGATTGTAGCCCAGACAAAAGCAAGTCATTTGGCTTACTCATTCCAAACAAGGCATGAAAAGGATTAGGAATCAAATTAATATTAAAGACAGGGTACAAAAAATTCTTTTATGGAAATACTTGTCCAGTCTTACATCTGTCACATTTTGAAGAAATAATAGAATAGAATTTAAACAATTGAATTTTGGAGAAGTAAGCTCAATGTACTATTTTAAATTGTATCAATGAGTGTTGGGCACATAGTGAAGATGAATTTACCAATTACAACATATAGTCCCGTGTAGCATCAGAAAATAATTTCTTAGTCTCATCCAAGGAATTACTGCTAGACAACAATAATGGCTCATAAAGAACTGATATCAAATTTTTATGATTTGGTTTAAAATTATAAATCGTCTCTATCATAATTAATTCCAGATCTTGACAGTGTCTCAATACCAAAGAATTAAAAAAGCTTCAAATCTGTAAATATCTAAAAAAAAATGATGTTTAGATAATTTAAACAGAGGAGATAATTGTTCAAAAGAAGCCAAAGTTTGGTCAATAAAAAAATCTTGAAAAGATTGGATACCTAAACCCGACCATTCATGAAAATCAAAATCTTGTACAGAAGGTTAAAAAAAAGAATTAGTTAGTTTAGAAGCAGAAATGGTGCTCCAAATATCAAAATACTTCTTAGTAGATTCAATTTCAAGATTAATCCAACCTGCATCTTCTTTTCTATCCTTATGAGGAATCCATAAAAGTAATATATCTAACATTAATTACCTAATAATAAAATCTAAATTTAGGAAATGCCAACCCCCCTTTCTTTTTCAGGTTTTGAAGCAAGGTTTTACTAAGATGGGGGCATTTATTTTTCCCAACAAAAGATAATTGAACCCAATGATTCAAAAAAAAGTTTTGGGAACAAATACAGGTACAGTTTGAAAAAAAAATAGGAAATTACTGATCTTAATGACATTAATGCATCCAATTAAGGACTTTGAGAGAGAAGGCATGGTTCCTTAAGGTAAGAAAATTCTCCTTAAACAAATAATTTATGTTCCTCGCAACAGTAACACCTAAATAATTAAACTGATTTTTAGCAATTTTAAAAGGAACAGTACGGTCTAGGGAGCTGGAAGAGTTCAAAAGAAGCATTTCACTTTTTTTGATATTTAATTTATATCTTGAGAATTGACCAAATTGAAGAAGGAGTGATAAAATAGCTGGAATTGAACAATCGGTGTCAGATATATACATTAAAAGGTCATCAGCATGAAGCAAGACCTTATGAGCATACTTACCACTTATAATTCCGGAAATGTCATCAGATTGCCAAAAATTCATTGCTAATGACTCAAATTGTTTTAAAGGGTAATCTTGTCTCGTCCCATGGTGAAGCTTAAATGGTTTGGATTTTATTGGATTGGTAAATACTGAAGCAATAGGAAATAAATATATTAATTTAATCAAATTAATAAATTTAGGACCAAAGTTAAATTTCTCTAATCATTAAATAAATAATCCCATTCTACTCTGTCAAAGGCTTTTCCACCATCTAATCAAATAATACATTCAGAAGGTGAAACAGTGGGAGAATATTTAATAGGTGATGGATAATAAATTGTGAATAATGGACCTTAATAAAGCCAGTTTGATCTTCAGAGGTAATAAGGGGCATAATATTTTCTAATCTACAGGCCAACATTCAAAAGAGAAAATGACCTGTCGGAGCAGTCAGAAGGACGTTATTCTTTTTAGGAATAAGAGAGATTGAACCTTCATAAAATATGCCCAATAGTCTCCCAGAGCCCAAGGATTCAGAAAGAACCGAATCCAAATGAGGAACCAATAAATAGGAAGAAGTGTTATAAAACTGCTGGGAAACCATCGGAATGCTAGACCTCAAAGAGTTAATTGTTGCAGCTATCTCCTCAAAAGAAATAGGTTTCTCCAGCTTTTCTGAAGATAGAGAAGGAATATTTAAATGATCTGAAAAAGTTGCTGCGGAAACCGAAGCTTTAATCAATGTAGTACTATAGAGCTTAGAATAATATTGACAAATAGCTTTGTTTATCTGAACATGATCAGTAGTAATTACTCCATCATCTTTACAGATCTCTGTAATAAGCCATCTAGCTGTATTTTTTTTTAAATTTGGCTGGCTAAAGGATTCTCAACCTCATCTCCATGTATGTAGAATTTAGATTTACTTTTTAAAAGTTGGGTCTGTATAGGGTAAGTAAGAAGAAAATCATGACTGGTTTTGAGTTCGACCCATTTTTTTTGTAAAAGCTCAGGTTTTGGAGTCAAGGCATATTGTTGATCAATACATTTCGTCTGGTTGGCTAGATAATATCCCTTTAAGTTGCCTTTCTTCTGTTTAACTTTCGCCATAAAAGAGATTATTTGACTGCTAATGTTTGATTTAAAGGAATCCCAGATTATCAAACCAAAGACCTCAGAGGAGGAATTTTTATTGAAGAAAGGCAATTTAATCTTTCATAAATTTCAAAAAATCAAGGTCAGACAATAAAATGGGATTCAAACGCCATTGCTTTGTGGTTCAAGGTAAGTCTTGTGAATCTAAGGAGGATCATCTGTTGCATCCATTATTTCCATTGTGATCTCATCGACATCCGTTCACTTCATTGAACACCTCAGCTCTGTCCATCGTAATAGCAGAGATCTCCTGGTAGCCACCTCTTTCGATTCCGCACCACATTCCCCTGCTGACATGTCTATCCCCGGTCTCTTGTACTGCTGGATAAGATCTCCCACAAATTTGAAGAACAATATTTTATAATCTGTCCGGGCATGTTCCAATTAGATGGCATTAACATCGATTTCTCCAGCTTCCATTAGCGCACCCCCCCTCCCCCCAACCCAACCATCCCTATGTCTCTACATCGGGGAGAACGGCCACAGACTGGGAGATCGCTTTGCTCAGCACCTCCTCTCCGTTTGCAACCACTGCAACCTCCCAGTGGCCAACCATTTCAATTCTGGGTCATGCTCCCAACCTCATGTGTCTGTCCATGACCATGTGTACTATCCCATCCTGACCACCTGCAGACTGGAGGAATGACACCTTATTTTCCATCTGTTTACTCTCCAGCCAAATGGCATTAACATAGACTTCACTGCTTTCCACTAGATCGGCTCGCCTTTCTTCCCGCTCCCTCATTTCCTACTTTTCCAGTCCTTTCACCTACAAAACCCTGCCTTACCCCCCTCAACCCACCCAGTGCTACTGTCCCCTCCCTTCCTTCTCCACCTATCATCTCCTTCCCTCCCCTTCCCACTCTGATGCTCACCAGCATTTTCTCATACATTGATGAAGGGCTCAAGCCCAAAAGATCCAGTGTCTGCCTGCTACTTATTTATACCTTGAAGATGGGCTCAGTCCCAAAACTTCAGCATATCTTTAATACCTCTGGACACTGAGAGACCTACTGAGTTCCTACATTGGCACATTTATGGACTCTCACTTTGCCGATTATTTATTAGTGATTTTTTTCCCATTTGCACAGTCAATTTGTTTACATTTCTCTCTATTGTATATGTATCTTTTTATTGAATTCAGAATATGGTAAGAAATTCCGCCTCGCCTGCAGTAAAAGGAATCTCAGCGTTGTATGTGATGTGTCTGTACACTGACAATAAATCTAAACTTTCTGTTGTAAGATGAGAATGGATTAGCTAGAGTATTCTCTTTCTGGAGGGTTGAAGATGGAGGATAACAAATTATGACTGCCAGAGACAGTAGATCTTTCAGGTCGAGAACAAGGGTTTTATCCTGAGAGGCAGAGATAGGATACGTCATCCCAATCTTTTATTCCCCCAATTTAAGATAATGAGAGGGTTAGATAGAGTTGATGAGGAAAGGCTTTTCCCATTGAGAGGAGGAGAGAAGGATACAAGAGTTCATGGGCTGAGAGTTGACGGGCAATGGTTTAGGAGTAACGTGAGGGGGAACTTCTTTACTCAGAGAGTGGTTACTGTGTGGAATGGGCTTCCGGAAAAGGTGTTGGAGGCAGGGTCAATTTTGTCATTTAAGAAAGAGTATATGGATGGGAGGAGGATGGAGGGATATGGGCAGAGAGCTGGAAAGTGGGATTAGAGGAGGGTACTTGGATCAGTGTGGACTCTTTGGACCAAATTGGCCATTTCTGTGCTGTAATTGTTATATGGTTATAAGATGTAAGTAATAATATTGAACTAAACTGTATTTAACATTTATGATATTATTCATACAATCATGCAAAGTTCTGCCTATCTTTTGTCAGCTATCGAAATATTCAAATCATTCTCCCATTTCTCCCAAGTTAAGGGTTGCTAACATTGGGCAACATTTATTTAAGAGGAAAAGAGAAAGATTTAAAGGGTTTGAGGGGCAGGTTTTCATGCTCCCAGAAAAGGTGGTAGAAGTGGGAATAAAGACTTTTAAAATATACTTGTACTGATACATTGAGAGAAGAAAAGCGAGTCAAATTGCAAGTATTAAAATGGGGCAAAGTCAGACAAATGGGTTGTTTTCTCTGGAGTATTAGGGGCTGAGGGGGGTGTGCTAATAGAAGTCTGTTAAAATCATTGATAGGATGGACAGTTAGAATCATTTCCCCAGGTAAAAACGTACATACTGGAAAATGTGCATATGTAGCGGCAGCTACTAACGCTGAAACACACCACAGGACGCTAAGGGGTTTCAGTTGAACTGATTTACTCAAACTTTGTGGGCACCCTTGATGTGCAGCGTGAGCTTTGCCCCGTGCTGGTGGTGACATCGTCACGTTCGCCCGACGCACGTGCTGTGGTCTAAGTCATGAGGCACTGGGATCCCCCGACGGTGCCATCTTTCCACGGCTGCCTCGCCGGCGAGGCAATACAAGCGGGGGCCGGTTCACCGCAAGAGATGTGCGCGGCCACGCATAGTTGAAAAATGTCCAGCCCAGACAGTGCAACTGGTCATACTCTTAAAATCTATGCAAATCAACTGGCCCATGGAGTTTAATATAGGTAAGTGTGAGGTGCTACATTTTGGTAGAAATAATAAACAAAGGTCATACATGTTAAATAGTAGACAATTAAGGAGTCCAGTAGAAAAAAGGGATTTAGGAATTCTGGTACATAATTCTCTGAAAATTGAGTCACATGTAAATAAGGTGGTGAAGAAAGCTTTTGGTGTGTTGGCCTCCATAAATCAGAGTATTGAGTACAGGAGTTGCAATGACATGTTAAAGTTGTATAAGCCATTGGTAAGACAAATTTGGTATATTGGGTGGATTTCGGTCACCAAATTATAGGAAGGGTATAATTTGTGGATCTCTTCAACTTCTTTCTAACACCTTCATGGCCAAGGTGCTCTGTGGTTAGTAAGGAATTACTTAAGGTGGTTGTGAGTGGAAAGAAAAAATGGTTGAGAACCACTGGTCTATTGTGAAGAAGTACTTTGAGAAGTTGGTTATGGACTCAATCAACTCCTGTCTCAGGAGAAACCAGGACCACTTCGATATCTCTTTCATCACTGGAGGTAAACAGCAGAGGACATCTCGTTGGTCGGACACTCGGCGGGACCACAAGAACACTTAGGTCAAGCTGTTGGTCATTGATGACATCTCAGCATTCAGCACCATAGCCAAACGAAGGGATCCAGGACACCGTTTTTCTCTCTTCAACTGGATCTTCCAATTCTTCATTGGCAGACCAAAATCTGTGCAGATCAGTAGCATGATCTCCTCCTTGCTGACCATCATTAACAGAGGGGCACCCAGCTTAGTTTCAGCTATTAACTCTGCTCTCATGACGGTGTAGCCAAGATCATCTTCGACTCAATCCACAAATTCGCTAACAACACCAATATTCTTGTTCAAATAACTGGAAATTATGTCAGAATACAGGATGGAGTTTGAGAACCTAGTTGGGTGGTGCCAGAACAACAATCCTGTTCTCAATGTCACCAAAGCCAAGGAGTTTATGGTTTATTTTAGGAAGAAATGGCTAAGGAACCATGTACCTGTTTTTGTTGATAGGACAGAGGTGCAGAGGGTTAATACCCTCAAGTTCCTGGAAGTCTATCCATCAGAAGACATCTCCTGGAGCCAACACAATGAGCCAACCTTGAAGAATTCACACCGGTACCTCTACTTTCAAAGAAGTCTGAGGAGATTTGGCATTTTGGGTCTCAAACATCTATAGGTGCATTGTGGGAAGTATACTGAAGTTTGCCTCACAACATGATTTGGGACTTCAACTGCCCAGGATCACAGAAGCTATAGGAGTTGGTGCAATGTCACTGATTTACCACAACTTGCAAACAAATAAAGACTACACTCACTCTTTCAGCACCATGAAGTTGACTTTCTTTTATTATTCACAAGACACAACATTGTCTTCATCTCCCCAAACACCACCCAGGTAAACTCCTCTGACATTATTGGTTCAGTCCTGACCCTCTCACTCTCCTCCTCCTGCATTTGAGATCCATCACTGACGCTTAACACACCCGTCGGCTGGCACCGTTCCTGATGAAGGTAAGTACGCAACCATGACGGTACCAAACGTAGCCGGTGATCACAGGGTCTGGCCTCCCGTCCACTGAAGACGTCAATGTAAGGCACTGCCTCAAGAAGGCAGCTAAGATCAGAAAGGACCTCTATCACCCTGGACCAAGCTTTTCTTGCTGCTACATTGGGAAGAAGATATAGAAGCCTAAGGACCAGTACTGCTAGGTTCAAGAAGAATTTCTTTCCAAAAGCTCTCAGACTCTTGAACCTTGCCTTGATACACAAGAGAACTCTCTGCCCTTTTATAATGCTACTTTGTTCTAGCTCAGGTAACTGTGAACATTTATTATCTACCTATATTCATTATTTATTTTCAATTTAATTTAATATATACCATTGATTTTTTTTAAATAATGTACCTGTTCGGCTGCAGCAAGTAAAGTCATAAACTGCAGCACCTGGGTAGCCCTCCTGGGAACCAGGTGCGATTAGTGGATTAAACTGAGGGGAGGGATGGCCCCAGTAAGTTGCCAACCCAGCAATTCCCGTGCCCACGATGATGCGGTAAGTGACACATCATGCAAACTAATCTCCCCTGACCCCCCAACCAGCTGTCAGCCTCCCTCGCACCGTCAATCGTGCTCCCCCCAACCTGCGACAGCCGACCCCGCTCTGACCCCTCCCCCGCAACATTGACCTCCCCCCCATGGAAATGACCTCTCACACCACCCCACCCACTGCTCCACCCTGGGCCCTGGCAGTGACTCTTCTCTCCCCCTCATCACCACAGTCACCAGGTTGGTAATTTTGTTGTTCAAGCCACCGGTCGATGCATCCTGGGTAAGTTTAGCTTGGTTCCCTGACTACCTCTACAGTAGGGCAGGGACCCGGTTGACTTTGGATGACACTGACCAGGTCAAACCCTTTCAAGCTGCCTTCTGAGTGGGCCAGTAACCGAGCAAATTGCCCAGTTAATCCCATTTTACCAGGCAGTTTGAAAGCACCTCTTATTGGGAGGTGTTTAAAGTGGGGGGCAAAAAGTTTAAGGGAGATGTACAGTGCAAATTTTTCACACAGAAAGTGGTGGGTGCCTGGAATGGGCTGCCAGGAGTAGTGGTGGAAGCAGAGACAATAGCTTAAGACTCTTCCAGAGAGACATCTGAGCATGAAGTGGTTGGATCAGGTGCAAGCAGCAGGGTTTTAGACTTTGGACATCAGGTTGAGCATAATTTTAAATACCTCTATTAAATCACCCCTCAATCTTCTACCCTCCAGGGAGTAAAGTCCTAACCTGTTCAACCTTTCCATGTAACTCAAACCCTGAAATCCAGGGAACATTCTTGTAAATCTCCTCTGTGTCCTTTTTATTTTGTTGATGTCCTTCCTATAATTTGGTGACCGAAATCCACCCAATATACCAAATTTGTCTTACCAATGGCTTATACAACTTTAACATGTCATTGCAACTCCTGCACTCAATACTCTGATTTATGGAGGCCAACACACCAAAAGCTTTCTTCACCACCTTATTTACATGTGACTCAATTTTCAGAGAATTATGTACCAGAATTCCTAAATCCCTTTTTTCTACTGGACTCCTTAATTGTCTACTATTTAACGTGTATGACCTTTGTTTATTATTTCTACCAAAATGTAGCACCTCACACTTACCAATATTAAACTCCATGGGCCATCTTTCAGCCCACTCTTCTAACTGGCCAAAATCCCACTGCAAGATTTGAAAATCTTCCTCACTGTCCACAACATCACCAATCTTAGAATCATCTGTATACTTACTAATCCAATTAATATATGTGACAAACAACAATGGATCCAGGACCGATCCATGAAGCATTCCACAAGTCACCAGCCTCCAAGTTGACAAACAATTTTCCACCACTACTCTCTAGCATCTCCCACCCAACTATTGTTGAATCCATTTCATTACTTCATCATTAATACCTAATACTTGAACCTTCCTAACTAATCTTATATGCTGAACTTGTCAAAGGCCTTACTGAAGTCCATATAGGCAACATTCACTGCCTTCCCCTCGTCAACCTCCTCGAAAAATTTGTTAACATTTGTTCAACATTATCTACCACGCACAAAACCATGCTGACTTCTAGTTAGTTCCTGGTTATCCAAATAATTGCATACTTCATCTCTAAGAACACTCCATTAATTTAATTTCTACCAACGTCAGACTCATCCTATCCATGTCCAATTAATACCTTTTATCTGTTGGTCCATTCTCCTCCCTCCTCTCTTTCCTTGAATTTAGATGCCTGCCTGCTTTCTGCTTATATCTGGAAGAAGGTCTCAGGCTGGAAATGTCAGTAATATATTTTTTCCTTCAGTAGATGCTGCGAGGCCTGCTTAGTTCCTCCGGCATTCTTGTGTTTTTACTGTTTTTGTTCTTGGCCATGTGTTTGAAGGAATAGAGGCAGACATTTTGTGAGATTGTCCTTACCACAACCATTTTGTAACCTGAAACCAGTATTTGGCTTACCATAACCATTTTGTTACTTGAAACCAGTATTTGGCTTATATGGCATGATCAGGTTAGACTCATGACCAGCTCAAAGGAACATGCACAGGCCTGCGAGTCCAACAAAGTAGCACTATACCAGTGGTTTTCAAACTGCCCCCCTCCCCTTAATTCATATTCCACCTTAAGCAATCCCTATGCCACAAATGTTCTCTGATTAGAAAGGGATTGCTTAAAGTGGTATGTGTGTGAAAAGAAAAAAAAAGATTTGAGAATCTAATTGACTCGTCATGTGCAGGGTTTCAGAACTCCAAAGGAAATGGGCCAATGACAACTTTTCTCAAGCCAAATACTTCAGTAACAATTGGGTCTAGAGCAGTGATTCTCAACCTTCCCTTCCCACCCACATCCCACCTTAAGCAATCGCTTACCAATCACGTAGCACCGATGGCAAAGGGATTACTAAAGGTAGAATGCGAGTTCAAGGGGGAAGTTTGAAAACCCACGATGAGCATCCAGTGTTCCCTCGTGGTCTCCTCCACTGTACATCGGAGAGACGGGGAGCAGACTGGGAGATCGCTTCACTGAGCACCTCAGCTCCATCTGCCACACTAATGCGGATCACCCAGCGACCACTCTTTTCAATTTTCCACCCCATTCCATCACCGACATGTCTCTCCATGAATTTGTGCCCTGCCAGACTGAGACCACTTGCAAATTGGAGGATCAACACCTCATCTTCTGTTTGGGCACCCTCCAACTTGATGGCATTAACATCAATTTCTCTGGCTTCCATAAAATCTCCCCACCCCGTCTTCTTCCACTGCCTCCTTCCCTCTAGTGTGCTCTCTCTCTCACTCTCTCTCTCTCTCTCTCTCTCTCTCTCTCTCTCTCTCTCTCTCTCTCTCTCTCTCTCTCTCTCTCTCTCCCCCTTCTGCCCTTTTACTGCTCACCTCTCCACTAAATCATATCCAATCAACACCTTGTGTCTGTTGGCCTGGACTCCTCTTCCTCCCATTATTCCCCCTTTCTTTCCCCAGCCTTTAATTCAGACATTTCTCTATTATCATTCCTACCTTGATGAAGGGCTCAGGCCCGAAACATCAGTCGTACATCGTTACCTCCTGTGGATCATCTGAGGTCGTCCAGCATTTCTGTGTTTTGTCTACAATCACAGCGTTTGCAAAAGTTTGTGTTTCATTCGAGATAACCTGTTTCTCTGCTATTAGAAGAACCCCTCTGATTGCCCTAAGGGACACACAAGAGAGTATGGATGCTGGAATCTGAATCTGCTTGAGGAACTCCACGGGTCAAGTGGCATCAGTGGGGGAAAAAGAATGGTCAATGTTTTGTACAGGTATTTAGTGATAAATAAACGTAAACATTAAACGTAAAACATCATGGCACCTGACCAGACTATTGCTGTATTTTAAGAAAAACACCATGGTTGAAGTAAAAACGATACTCACATCTCAGCATTGCTTCTTCCTGGACCAGAGACATGGCTACTCACCCTCCACCACTCTTCTCTGCTTGGCAGAACTTGTCCTCATTCTAAACCTCCTCTCCTTTAACTCATGCCACTTCCTCCAAATCAAAGGAGTATCAGTGGGTACCTGCATGGGTCCCAGCTACATTGGGCTTTATGGAGCAATCCATCCTGCAAGTCTACCCAGGCAAGGCCCTTCAATTCTTCCTCTGTTATACTGATGACTACATCGGGGCTGCCTTATCCACCCACGATGAGCTTGTCAACCTCATTCACTTCGTGATCACCTTCCACTCTGATCTCATACTCACCTGGTCCATCACTGACAACACTTTCTGGATCTCTCTGTCTCCATCTCAGGAGGCAAGCTTTCCAGCGACATATACTACAAGCCCTCCAACTCCCACAACTACCTGGAATACACTTCCTCACACCTTTTCCCCTGCAACGATTCTATCCCCTTCTCTCAATTTCTCTGTCTCTGCCACATCTGTTCCCAAGATGAGGTCTTCCAGTCCAGATCTTCTGAAATGTCTGCCTTCTTCCACAAACGTGGCTTCTCCTCTCAGCCCTCACCTGCATCTCCTCCATTTCCCGCTCATCTGCCCTGGACCCCTCTGCCCCAAATGCAATAAACACAGGATTTTCTTTGTCATCACCTACTATCTCACCAACCTCTGCTTCCTGCACAATGCCCTCCAGAATTTCCAGCCCTTACAACAGGATCCCATGACCCGACATATATTTCCCTCTCCTCTCTGCCTTCCATAAGGATTACTTTCTCGTGCACTCATCCCTCCTCACCAATCACCTCCTCCCCCTGGCCATTTCTCCTATGGCCGCAGAAGGTGCCACACTTGCACCTACATCTTCTCTCTCACCACGATCCGTGACCTCAAACAGGTCTTTCAAGTATCCACAGAATTGATTTACTGCATCCAATGCTCCCTTTGTGGCCTTCTCTACATCGGAGAGAATGGATGCAGATTGGGAGATTGATTCATTGAGCACCTCAGCTCTGTCTGCACCTCCCAGTGGCTAACCATTTCTGTTCCGTGTCACACTCCCACACTCACATGTCTGTCCATGGCCTTATGCACTATCCCACCAAGACCACTTGTAAATTGGAGGAACAACATCTGGGCACTATCCAGCTGGATGGGATTAACATCGACTTGCTCTCCTTTTCCCCCTCCCTTCCCTTCCCCCTGTCAGCTCTCCACCCCTTCCACCTCCATTCACCCAGCCGTCCCTCCTCCCCTTGATCGCTGCTGTCCCCTCCCTCCCTTCTCCATCTCCTGCCTTTTAGTCAGACGCCTGCAACACTTTTCCATACCTTGATGAAGGGCTCAAGCCCGAAACGACGGTCATGTATTTTGTTTACATTTTTTGACCTACTGAGTTTCTCCAGCGTTGGGTTTGTAAAGACAGTTGTTCACGACAGCAAAGTCTCTACAATACATAATAGAGAAGGCTTTCATCAGAACGAGACCCAAAACTTTTCTCTCTCTCCATCGAGGCAAAATAACACATTCAATATTTCTTACATCTTTTGATGGTATTTCGAATATCTAGAGTCTGCTGCATTATTATTCATTTCAGTGGGAATGGCACTTCTTTTAATGGATTGTAACCTTACCAATTAGATCTATTTGGACGTTAATTACATTCACACCCAGCGACAAACCCTGATGATGACACATGGTCGCAACTCCCAAAGCGAGTTGCTTGGGAGCGTTTGACAGGTTGGGTTCTGCTGCAATTTCTTTCAGAAGTGGGAACAAATTCAGAGAGAGCAACAGCTTTGAAGTGCAAGTCCGTGATTACTCCTGATTAATGTAACATTTACGACCATTGCAAAGGAATTTAAAATGTTCTATTATCTCACATCTGAAATTTGACAAACTGCAGCAATTGAGTTTTCAATTTCCACTATTTCCAAATGTAGTTATTGGGTCATTAGATTTTTAACACATCGCATTGCAGTCTCATCACTGAACACATTAACCAGCCACTATAAAATTTCTTCATCCATAAATGTAACTTGCTTATTTAAGCCAAGTATGGTTGGGTTGGAGCTGTATTATTCAGTTGGAGCCAAACTCGATATAATGGAAAATCCCACCAAAGCAAATGGATTTTTTTTTCAATTTAGGCAATTCAATCAAGTCATGGAGCTACCGGTAGCTGGCTTGGAAACTGGCCCTTCAGCCCGACTAGAAAAAGGTTTGAAAACCACTGTTTTAATCGTACTTCATTGACTCGTTATGTGCACGGTTTCGTAACTCCAAAAGAAATGGGCCAATGACAACTTTTCTCGAGTTGAATATTTCCCTAACCATTGGGTCTAGAGCAGTGATTTTCAACCTTCCCTTCCCACTCATATCCCACCTTAAGCCATCCCTTACTAATCACAGAGCATAGGGATTACTTCAAGCTGAATGTGAGTTTGGTGGGGGCAGTTTGAAAACCACTGTTTAATTTGCCTGTTTTGCCCATATCTCTCTAAATCCCTCATCCAAACATCTTTTAAATGTTGCATTTGTACCCACATCTACCACTTCAAGTGGCACCTAATTCCACATACCTACCACTCTCTGTGAGAAAAGACTTGCTCCTCAGGTTTATCGTCAAATCTCTGTCCTCTCACCTTAAATCTGTGTCATGCATTTTTAGTCTTCTCCACCCTGGGGAAAAAAACCCACAACCATCCCACGTACCTATGCCATTCATGATCTTTATAAAGCCTTATGAGGTCACCCCAGGCCTCGGTGTTCTTCAAAACTGTTAAGTACCCTACTACTGCCTTCAAGATTGACCTTCCAAAATGCTTCACTTCACACTTATCTGGATTGAACTCCATTTGCCACTTTTTCACCCAACTTTGTATCCTGTCTATATCCTGTTGTAGCCTATGACAAACTTCCACACGACCTACAATGCTTCCAATCTTCGTGCCATCTGTTGAAGCTCTTGGGCATTTTCAGGATTAAAAATTCCTTTATTGTCATGTAATAAAGACAGTGCAATAATTGCACAGAAATTTGCTTTCATCTGCCACAAAGCGGACAAATTCGCCATTGGCAGAAATTGCCGGAAGCTCATCTTTCAGCCAGAGAAAGCGAAGCAAAAAAGAGGTGCCCGTCCCGTCCCCCTGAGTCACCAAGTATCCATGCATTCACCTCCAGCGCTGCCACAGCCCCCAGCAACCACCCAGACATCAGCCCAAACCATCACAGCACAAGGTCCAGATCTAAACCGACCGACAGGATCAGGAATCCCTCAACGCCCCCCCCTCCCCCTCCCCTCAGTACCCTCCCAGGTCCCGACCCCAAAACCTGGCACTCCTCCATCCAGTCTCAACCCAGTCTCCAATCTGGCGTGAAGCTTCTGGATTTTGTTTCTCCACTTTAACCAAAAATACATGCCACACAACTTCTGAAGATTGTTGCAAGGATGACCCACCCTGCAATTTTCCTGAGAGTGACAGGCAGTTAAAATTATGTGACCAATTTGATATCTGGCTCTTTCTGAAGATTCACCTGACAAGCTCAGGAAAACTGGCCATTAAATGGGAGGCATCAACAAAATTCAACTGAATAATTTTCTTTCAGTAATTTGTCGCTGACTTGCAATTCCTGTTTCATAAAAACAACTTTACCAGCTTTTATGAAAAAAAATTTCGGAGACATTTTGCAATGGGAAATCGGAATCTGAATTTATGTCATTGTTTGGCAGCAGAATTACAGGTGAAAAATTGCTATAAATTACATTTAAAATAAATAATGCAAAAGAAGAGAGAGTGAGGTAGTGTCTGTCATTCATTGTGCATTCAGAAATCTGATGGTGGGGAAAAAGCTGTTTCTTTACCATTGGGTGCTCGTCTTCAGGCTCCTGTACCTCCTTCCTGAAGGTAGCAGTGAGAAGAGGGCACGGCCTGGGTGGTGAGGGTCGTTGTGGATCAAGGCTGCTTTCCTGAGTCACCGCCTCTTATAAATTTCCTTAGTGGGGTGATGCCCGTGATGGTGCCCGTTGAATTCACAACTCCTTATAGTCTTTTCCTGTCCTGTGTGTTGGCACCTCTATACCAGACAGTGATGCAACCAGTCAGAATTCTCTCTACTCTACACAGTAGAAATTTGCAAGTCTTTAGTGGCGAACTAAATCTCCTCAAACTCCTCATGATGTATAGCCGCTGGCCAGCCTCCTTCATCCTTGCATTGACGTAGAGGTGCTTGGGGCAGATCTTCCGAGATGTTGACACCCAGGAATTGAAAGTTCTTAACCTTTTCCACTGTTGAACCCCTTGTGTTTGTCTTCTGATTTCCCCCTCCTGAAGTTTACAGTCAGTTCCTTAGTTCTGCTAATATTCAATGCAAGGTTGTGTTGTGACACTTCCTCATTGCCATCTGTGATTCTGCCAACAACCATGGTATCATCGACATGTTTGTAGATGGTTTCTGAGTTCATCCTCTCGAAAGATGTGCCTCAGATACAGACAGAATATAGACCATACAGCTCAGTTCAGGACCTTCAGCCCTCAATGCTGTGCCAACCCATATATTCCTTAAAAAAATGTACTAAACCCTCTCTAACCTCTATCTTTCTACCATCCGTGTGCCTGTCTGAGGGTTTCTAAATGCCCCTAATGCTTCAGCCTCCGTCACCATCCCTGAAAAAGCATTCCAGGCACCCACAACACTCTGCATGAAAAAGACTTCCCATTGACGTCTCCCCTCAACTTCCCCCTCACCTCCACTTATAGGCCTCTGCAGAGATTCTCATAGGTGCCTTTGAATTTTCCTTTTCAATGAGAGCATAAAAGATATTCCACTCATCAGGTGGCAAAGTATCACAGGCATTTATCATGTTCAGCTTTGCCTTATAGGATGTAATGCCTTCAATTCCTGCCATAGTTGGAGAGTATCTGGCACCGTCCCTGGCTTCGCTTGGATTCGCTTCTTTGTTGCAGAGATAGCCTTCTGTAGGTCATATTTGGACTTCCTATAGAGATCTGGATCACTGGTCTTAAACACCATTGACCTCACCCTCAGCAGGTTGCATATCTTTCAATCCATCCCTGGCTTTTGGATGGGGTACTCACTGTCTGGTATGGAGGTGCCAACACACAGGACAGGAAAAGACTACTCGTCCAGGTCTATCAGAGATACGGAAAGCACATTTGTGCAAACACAAAGTCTCAGAACACTATGATTTTACATTATTCCAGCCACACATCACCCTAACCCTAACCCTAATAGCATCCATTTTGACAGCGACATCGTTTGCCTCAACAACTCCACCATGTCCATCAACCATGGCTTGTTCAGAGTAAGGAGGGGAGAGCAGAGAGACATCTGCCCAGGCGCACAAAGGAGAGGAAGAGGATCCTGGAGAGACCAGCAAGGGAGGAAGACGGTTGCCAGGAGATGGAGGAGGGGATGAGGAGGCCGTCAAGAGAGGGGCTTTAAGAGTCTGAGGGAAAAGAGAGGGAAGACAATAACAGAGGAGGGAGGGGGGAATGAAGGAGAGGAGAGAGATATCATGATATTAAGGGAAGCAGAGGGTGTGAGAAGGAGAGTCAATCCACAGAGTTAAGGAGAAGAGTGAGAACATGAGGAAAGGTTATAAGAGCTTGGGCTTTCCTCTCTTGGGAGTGTAGAAGGATGAGAGAGGTGGCACGGTTGGCGTAGCGGTTCGCGCAACACCTTTACAGCACCAACGATTGGGACCGGGGAGTCAAAACCAGTGCTGCCTGTAAGGAGTTTGCATGTCTGCATGGGTTTTCCCTGGGGGCTTGGTTTCCTCCCACTGTTCAAAATGTACCGGAGATTGCAGGTAAATTGGGCGGCACAGACTCATGGGCCAAAATGGCCTGCTACCGTGCTGCATGTCTAATAACTTAATAAAGGTCTCCAAGAGAAGAAGAGTTAAGGTAGACACCCAACGCTATTTTCCCAGGGTGGGAGTAGCAAACATCAGAATTATATATGTACAAAGTGAGGGGAGGAAAATTTAGGGGAATGTCAGAGGTAGGTTGTGGGTGCCTGGAATGCTCTTCCAAGGGTGGTGGTGGTGGAGGCTAAAATATTAAGGGCATTTAAGAGACTCTTACACAGGCTCATGAACAAAAGAAAAATGCAGGGTCATGAAGGGAAGAAGGGTTTTGTTTATTTTGGTGGGGTTAGGCAGCACAGCACAACATCGAGGGCTGAAGGGCCTGCACTGTGCTATAGTGTTCTATGTCTCCTCATTGTGGGCCCCGTGGTCCTCTGCATTCTTTGTGAAAGCGATGCAAATGCCACCCTGCGCGGGTGATTTGTCTACATCAGCTGTCGTGGTTATTTTTGCATTCACATCAGATCTAGAACACGTGGCATGTCCTCATCTCTCGTCTCACTGTTCCAGTCTGATCCCTGAATGGAGGAATTAAAGCCCTCCACTGCAATATGACTTATCTCCTTCTGCGGCTCAAAGTATAAATCCTCCAAATCACCTCCTGCAGAATGAACCATACCCATGCACAGACGGGTGTCACAGATCTCATAGCCTGAGAGGTCCTGATGTCTAACTAATCAAAATTCATAATTAAATCACATCATAGCTCTTTTAATCACCTTCTTCCCCATGTCTGCCTTTGTATTTCTGGAATGATTATAATTTCCATGAGGATATATAAGCCTGTAGTACCCGTTCTCTCGTGTACCTTGAGATGACATGATGTGCAAGCCTTGTATGGCTTTCTCTCAATGTGAGACCTTCTTCATTTGACTATTTTAACAGAGTTACCCTTCCCTTTATTTTACTTGTTCAAATCATACTGACCACAGTGGCAGCGAATGAATTTACTGGAACTCGCCCATATGTACTGCGTCCAACAGCCAAGATGTGGCTCCTGCCTTTGGGACCGTGCTCCTCTCCCCCCACCCTTCTCCCACCCTCCTCCCCCCCCCACCATTTTGTTTGGATGCCTGCCGACATCTAACCATACCTTGATGAAGCCCTAAACGTTGGTGATGCATTTTTACCATTATTATATAAAGAACACTGTTTGACCTGATGAGTTTCTCCAGCGTCGCGTTCTTAATTCAACCTGGGCGTCTGCAGACTTTCGTGTTTTTACTACCAGCCAAGGAGTGGCCGCCCAGCTAAAGGGTGAATAAATGTAGGTCGGATGACCACATTTGAAACCACAAGACAGTTTTAACTCTCCATAGTGCTCTCTCTCTCTCCATCTTCCATAAACTAAGATCAATATAAGCTGGAAAACAGAAGCTCATTTTCCAAATGGGCAAAATGCAACTTAAGGACTCAGTACTAGCTTCAACAATTTCAGATAACCTGCCCTTCCAATTTTACATTTCCAGCATTCTTGATAATTTTCTCTCTCACCTCCTCCCCTCGCCTCACTCTGATATTTCTTTTTAAGTTTTAGCTTTAGGCACACAACAGGGTGACAGGCCCTTTCAGCACACGTCCATGCCGCTCAATTACATCCAAGTGACCTACGCCCGCCGGTACGTTTTGAACAGTGGGAGGAAACTGGAGGCCCAAGGGAAAGCCCCCGCAGATGCGGGGAGAACGCACAAACTCCTTTCAGACAGTGCGGGATTTGAACCCCTGGTCGTGGTTGCTCGTGCTGTAACAGCGTGGCGCTAACCGCTACGCCAATTGTGCTACCTCTTCTCAGATTTCATTCAGGTCCTGCTGGCTATTTGATTCAATTCCTTTATTTCCTCCCACCCATCTCTTGGCTCCTTCCCAGGTTCCTGCCCCTCTCATATACATAATGTCACACCCCCCCCCAACCCACATTTAACTTTAGTCTTGATGAAGGGTCCTGACCCGATGTTCTTGCAATGGAGGGAGTGCAGAGGCGATTCACCAGGCTGATACCTGGAATGGCAGGAATGACTTATGAGGAAAGATTGCGCAAATTGGGATTGTACTCGCTGGAGTTTAGAAGATTGAGAGGGGATCTCATAGAGACATATAAAATTCTGGCAGGACTGGACAGAATGGATGCAGATGGGATGTTTCCAATGGTGGGGGAGACCAGAACCCAGGGCCATGGTTCGAGGATAATTTAGAACTGAGATGGAGAAATTTCTTTACCCAGAGAGTGGTGAATCTGTGGAATTCATTGCCACAGAGGGCAGTAGAGGCAGGTTCATTAAATCTATTTAAGAGGGAATTAGATCTATTTCTTCAGTATAAGGGTATTAAAGGTTACGGAGAGAAGGCGGGGATGGGTACTGAACTTTAAGATCATCCATGATCTCATTGAATGGCAGAGCAGGCTCGAAGGGCCGAATGACCTACTCCTGCTCCTATCTTCTATGTTTCTATGTTTATATTTCTGTCCATTGCTTCACTTGCTGAGTTCCTCAAACAGCAAATTGTTTAATCCCTTTACTTAAAAGAGTTCACATGCTCTTAATCCAGATGTTTTGTGAAAGTATTTTGATGGTGATTCTATAGAGAGCTTAACAAGGTAGGTTCTGAGACGATCTACATATTATCTAGAATTTTAGTGTCCTGTCCTACCAGATGATACCTCAAGGATCTTCTAGGTACTATCTAGAATGATAGGATCCAGAACTAAGGTGCATACCTTCAGAGTAAAGAGTCACCCATTGGTGAAGGAGATGAGGAGGAATTTACACCCTGAAAGGGTTATTTGGAATCCTTTACCCCAGGGCTGCGTCGGTGGAGTAGTTTTCAGGCTGAGGTGGACAGATTTTTGGACAATGGGGACATCAGGATGTCTGGGGATAAATAGGAAAACGGTATTGAGGCAGAAGATCAAGCATGGTCTTACTGAATGGTGAAACAACCCTAATCCCTCTGGCCACAACCTCTTCTCGCTGCTACCTTGGGACAGAAGGTAAAGAACCCTCAGCACCTCTCAGAACAAGAGTATTTGATTTAACCACAATTATCAGGCTCTTGAACCTCCCCGTGCTACCTTAACAATAAACTATTCTGGGGCCATCAAAAGGTCTGTCTGCCTGACTGAAACATCACTTTTTATCTGCGTTAACGACAACTGTGAATATTTATCGAACCTTTTATATTTATTATCTTTTTTCCTTTCGTGTGTTAATTTAATTTACACATTGGTTGTTCATCTATTTTTGATGCATGTGTTGGCAGCATTAAGTAGGGGGTTCAGTACATTTGTGCATTGAACTTCGAGATTCAAGATTCAGGTAATAAATCAGTGTCAGTTCTCAGCAAAAGGATGTGTAAGGGGCTTGTAGTGCACTACCAGTAACCACCAAGGCTAGGCTGAGGGAATGATAGGCTTTAATAGACAGAAGAACCTTGCTGGCCCGAATGGAGGGAAGGGAGAGGTGGCTCGACCCTTATGGCCCAGGACCATGGGGGAGGAGACATAGGGTCATCAGCTCCATATTTACAGTAGCCAACAATAACTATATACAATGGAGGAAACATATCACTGCAAGGCTCCTTCCATCCAATAGCCTACAGATCACCCTTAGGCAAGGTATAGGACCTGTTTAGCCTCCCATTCAGGGTCACATGAAGCCATGGGTTGCAGATGGTTTTCACAAGCAGATTCTACAAATTGGAATTTTTGGTTGTAAAGCTAAAAACGCTGGGCAGATGAATCTGCGGATCATCGGCCCGGGTTACAGGACACTGCAACTGAAGAAGGTAACAGGAAACCACTTCAGTATTTTTCCCCTTGTATAATCATGAGCTCAACATCGACAGACGGTCTCAGCTCAAAGACGGAGCCTTTACCAAAGGAGAAGAACAGGGGAGGCAACAACTACCACTCAGAGGGTCAGGGATCGTGATGGATAGAGGTACATGATTGCCCACACTGAATGAAATAATACAGAAAATGTAAGAGGACACAAAACTGCCCTTAGTCTGCCATGAGACAGACAAAGAGTCACTATCAGTGTTGCCCCTCACAAGAAGAGAAAGAAAAGCAATGGAGAGACCCTTCAGAGCCACCAAGTGTCCATGGATGCACCTCCAGCACTCCCACAGCCTCTGCAGCCGCACAGACCCCTGTTCCATTCATCAGTGACCCAAGGTTCAAATTCAAATCTCCAACGCAATCAAGAAACCTTCAGCTCCTGAGGCCCTTCTGGAGCCTCCAGCACCTTCTCAAATCTCGCTTCCCATAGCTGATTCCCACGAGTCAGTCTTCAGCAGGCCGCATCCTGCGTGGGTTCCCTGACCATAAGTTACCCGGGGCCTGTGTGGGTCATTCAACTGCTGAGCCCTTCGCTCACTGTCCTGTAGGGTCATCTCCTCTGCTTCTGTCGGGGGGGGGGTGGGGGCACGGTCGTTTCCCCTAGTTTCTGGTGCCCTATGCCGGTCCGCTGCTCCCCTGGAGTCTGCAACCCCTCGTGGCTGCTGCCAAGCACGGGTACAGCCATCTTGGGCACTGAACCCCTGGTTGCAGGATTTTACATTGAAAACTCCGCTGGTCCCTCTAACAGGGCCATTTTAAGCCTCCAAGGAGACATCAGCACAGGGCTGGACAGTTGGAATCTGCGAAGGGCCGCTGTGTCGCTGCTCCCCGCTCTTCCCGGGTCTGCACCAGCATTGAAGCAACTTCAGCAATGGCTCAATTATGTTTTGTGACAATAAACTGTCATATCATATCATGTCTTTGGAGCAGGAGTGCTCCGTAAAGAATGTTTATGACAATAAACACTCATCGTTATCAACATTGAGGAGTTGAATGACCTAATCTCACTTTTATTTCATATGGCATGAGACTGCCAAATCTAACTGGCATTAGCATACAGCCAGTATGAATTAAAATGCTCACAAAGGAAGCAGTCATTGTGAAGCGACGGATTATGAATTATTATTTATCCCTCCATGTATACTGGTTCTCAAATTCCGTGGCCACCAACCTTTCTTTGTACATCAACAAACGTTATCAATGGGAGACTGTTGTGAGGATGCGAAGGGTGTGTGGGGGGGGGGGTGTCGGGGTTTGAGAAGAGGAGGAAAGGTGTCCAGGAACTTGGCCAGACAGGTCTAGCTAGACATGATGGGCCGGCTTCTATGCCATGCAACTTTTTGACTCTGGCCGAGCTCAAAAGAGTTGGAATAGCGGTTGGCATAACGCCTTAGCAGCACCAGCGATCGGGATCAGGGTTTGAAACCCCAAGCTGTCTGCAAGGAGATTGCTCGTTCTCCTGGTGTCTGCGTGAGGTTTCCCCCAGGCTCAGTTTCCTCCCACCAGTTGAAACGTACTGGGCATTGTAGGTTATCCAGGCATGGGCCGAAAGGCCCAGTTACAGTGCTGTATGTCTAACTTAAAAAATAATTAAAAGAAGATGGAAAAAATTGGGTGGTCGGGGAGGGAGGATAAAGTTAAGGGGAGAGCAGCAGAGAGCTGAAGCCAATATCCAACTTTAAACCAGCACTTCATCAACATGACAACCTATTAGGACTGATTGGCAAAAGTTGCAATGCATTTTCATTTGAGTGAATCTACAAAGCTAATATAAATGCATTGTCCTGTGAAGGAAAGATGCTTTACTCTCAGGCACATCCTTCTACCTTGAAGCCAGCACTCAGGCTTATGGTCATGGAGAAATAGAATGAGCATTTTGCCCCTGGCATAAATATAATGAGGATAAACAATGACAGCTCAAAGTGATGAGAGATTGTCAACAGCATTTTTGATCTTAAATATATTAACCATGTAAATCATTTACTTGATAAAAGTCTGCCGCAAGTTTGTGTTTGATCTCAAAGTTGCAAATTCCACAAAACCTTTGATCCATTCTCAATGAATGTTAATTCATAAATGGAAGATCTTTTGGGGCAGCTCTGGTCTAAAGACAAGGCTGAATTTACTGTTTTACACCCGGTTACATGATTAAAAAGGAGCAATAGCAAAAAAAATATAAACCACATGTTGAAAATTGGATTATTTTTCAAAGTTTACAGCACAGATCATCTTGTTGATAATGCCATTTCTGGTCCTCGGTTCGACGCTCTAAAGCAAAGCTGGAATGGACTCTCCAGGGCACAAGCCAGGGCCAGAGTTGATAGAGAGACCACCCCCCAACCCCAACCTCTCCATGCTAATGACAGGTCCAAAGAAACGACAAAGTCGATGCCAGCAGCATCGCAGGAGTTGTCGAGCTGGTGTTGGGTACAGAAGTCAGCTGCCTTCAGGACTCCAACTCTGGAATTTTCCTCAGGATTTATTCCCAAAGCCTTTCCCATGAGTAGGTATAGCCACAAGGCAGCAAAGATTTGAAATCCGAGTTTTTCCCTCTCCTGGGTGAGTTACCAACCATGGTTAATGAAGCCCATCTGCCCGAGGTAACTGGTTTCGAGGTGCCAGTGGCCCACCTTTGCCACTTCTCCTGTGAGTGAGAACAGCTCCGGTGGGCATAAGAACGTGAAGGCCAAGGGTTGGACTTGGTGGTCAGAGGCTGTTTAAGACGACAAGAGCTCATCCCTAACACCACCTTTTGGCTATGATAACTTTTAGAGCTACCATGGATGACCATGACCAAAGGAGGCAACACACACACACACACACACACACACACACACACACACACACACACACACACACACACACACACACACACACACACACACACATGCCCCAGTCACATTACTATCTCTTACTTAGAACAGAAATCCAGAGGAATTTTATTTTATTTTCAGGCATATGGCACTGTAACAGCCCACAAGTCCGCGCTGCCCATATCACACCCCTGGTTCGTTTCGAACAGCAGGAGGAAACCGGAGCTCGCGGGAGAACCCGCGCAGACACGGGGATAGCGTACAAACTCCTTACTGACAGCGTAGGGTTTGAACCCCGATTGCTGGCACTGTAAAGGCATACCGCTGACCACTACATCAGCCGTGCCGACCCTTCAGCCAGAAGATTATAAATCTGTGGAATTGGATTCCATGGCAGTTGTGGAGGCCAGGTCGTTGAGTGTATTTAAGACAGAGATGGATAGGTTCTTTATTAGCTAGGGCATCAAAGGTTATGAGAAGGCCGAGCGGGGTGGGGGGCTGAGTGGGAAAATGGATCCTGATTAAATGGTGATGGGCGGAATAGAGTAAAATGAAAGTCTACAGACACAGTGGTTGAAGTTAAAAAAAAAATCCTAGAGAAATTCAGCAGGTCAAACAGTGTACCTAACGCAGAAAAGATAAAGATACATAACCAAACGTTTGGGCTTGAACCCTTAATCAATGGCTTGATTTTATTTACAGATTTCAGATTTATTGTCAGAAAACATACATGACTTCACATACAACCCTGAGCTTCCTTTATCCTGCGGGCACGGCAGAATTACCACTAATTGGTAGTGCAACAAAAAACAGTACATGTAAACAAACAATTGAAAACAGGCAACAAATATGAACAAACTGACTGCAATACCGAGAGAATAACAAAGAAAATCAATCAAGTGCACAAGTGAGAGTCCTTAAATGAGTCCCTGATTGAGTTTGTTGTTGAGGCGACTGATGGTGGAGGGGGAGCAACTGATCCTGAACCTGGTGATGCAAGTCTTGTGGACGTGCTTTTATTAACTCTCTTCTCTTTGGCTTGGCTTCGCGGACGAAGATTTATGGAGGGGGTAAAAAGTCCACGTCAGCTGCAGGCTCGTTTGTGGCTGACAAGTCCGATGCGGGACAGGCAGACACGATTGCAGCGGTTGCAAGGGAAAATTGGTTGGTTGGGGTTGGGTGTTGGGTTTTTCCTCCTTTGCCTTTTGTCAGTGAGGTGGGCTCTGCGGTCTTCTTCAAAGGAGGTTGCTGCCCGCCAAACTGTGAGGCGCCAAGATGCACGGTTTGAGGCGTTATCAGCCCACTGGCGGTGGTCAATGTGGCAGGCACCAAGAGATTTCTTTAGGCAGTCCTTGTACCTTTTCTTTGGTGCACCTCTGTCACGGTGGCCAGTGGAGAGCTCGCCATATAACAGGATCTTGGGAAGGCGATGGTCCTCCATTCTGGAGGCGTGACCCATCCAGCGCAGCTGGATCTTCAGCAGCGTGGACTCGATGCTGTCGACCTCTGCCATCTCGAGTACTTCGACGTTAGGGGTGTAAGCGCTCCAATGGATGTTGAGGATGGAGCGGAGACAACGCTGGTGGAAGCGTTCTAGGAGCCGTAGGTGGTGCCGGTAGATGACCCATGATTCGGAGCCGAACAGGAGTGTGGGTATGACAACGGCTCTGTATACGCTTATCTTTGTGAGGTTTTTCAGTTGGTTGTTTTTCCAGACTCTTTTGTGTAGTCTTCCAAAGGCGCTAATTGCCTTGGCGAGTCTGTTGTCTATCTCATTGTCGATCCTTGCATCTGATGAAATGGTGCAGCCGAGATAGGTAAACTGGTTGACCGTTTTGAGTTTTGTGTGCCCTGAACCCTTTTATTAACTACAGAATAGAGATCTGTCTGTGCCGGTCAACTGCCCTGGACTGAGGAGGGGGCTGTGGCACAGTCACCTTTATTCAGGGTCCAGTGGGAGGAGCCTCAGGCACAGTTAGCAAGGGGGAATGTCCTAGTACATCCAAACATAGATATAGTGGTTTGCCACAAGTCTGTGGCACCTGTACCTCTTTCCTGATGGCAGCAATGAGAAGAGGGCATGTGCTGGATGGTGAGGGTCTTCGATGGCTGCTTCTGCCTTCGATGGTGACATTCCCTTTCTGCTCCTCTGACTTATTATCTTATAATCACAGGGTAATATGGGGAATATAACAGCCAATATGTCCACAGGGAATGAATTAATAACCACTGGACAATAATTTTTGGGATCGGTTTTGGAATTCAAAACTTTGTTGTCCATTAGGTGCTAATCTTACACAATTCAAATTTTTCCTCCCCTCATTCTCTTATTTCCAACACCCACCTGCATGTCAGACATCAACCCCTACGTCTTAAGGATGTGGGAGAAATTCCATGCACCAAAGCCGAGAAAATAAAATTTCCCAACCGGTGGTAGAAGGCCCCAGAATTGAACCTGGGTCTCTGGTGCTGCGAGGGAGTGGAGCTATTGGATGTGCCACTGGGTTATCCGCGTGACTCCACCTGCAATGTAAGGTTAAAAAAGGAACATATATTGGGCAGGGCACTGGAGAAGGTCACTCCAATCTTTCTTTGAAATAGTGTCAGAAGATAAACCTAACAGAATTTTAAAATTTAGTCTTACAGCACGGTAACAGGCCAGTTAGGCCCACAGGCCCATGCCACTCAATTCACACCCAATTAACCTACAGCCCCGAGATGTTTTGAAGGAAATCAGAGTCCCCGAGGAAAACCCACACAAACACGGGGAGAGAGTACAAGGACCTTACAGATAGCATGTGATTCGAACACTGGCGCTGTAAAGGCACCACGCCAACCGCTGCGCAAACCCGTACTGCCCCAAGGGGTGGGACTTAATGAGGGAACGAAGGCTAGAGAATAGAGACGAGAAATAGATCAATTATTATGTAATTCAATGATGGAGCAGCCTCAATGCTGGGAGGTTCTTACCGTCCCTGTAACATGTGAAAACTTCACTTTCTGTTTCACTTTTTGTGACCTCTGGATTTCTCGGCCATTTGCAACAAATTAGGACATTTTTAAAATCCACTCTCTTCTGAAGGAGCAGACAATTTCCAGACCCTCAGCTTCCGCGAGCAGTGATAATGACCAGATGGTGCTGTGGATTGAGAGTTCTGCATTGGTCAGATCACCAGGGAGAATTCCTTTGTTCATCCACAAAACAGTGCCACTCATGAATTCCATTGACCCATTTATACTGAATAATGGCACAAAACTCCTTCCATCTTCTCCAAGAATCCTCGTGAGGGATTTTTTTTGTTCATGTTTTCAGTGTGGAGATTATACCCAGACCTTTAAGCACGAAAAATCGTGATCCCCCCCTCTAACAAAGTAAACCTTTAGGATTCAGGATATACCAGCACTGAACTGTGCAGGAAAATGGCGCATGCATGGATAGACAACTTGGTCAGCAGGGGCAGGTTGGGATGAAGCACCTGTTTCTGTGCATTAACAGTTTGAAGTGACATGGTTAACAAAGCGGTTAAAGCCAGTGACCTGGGTTTGAATCTGGCACTGCCTGGCACGGGTAGTATTTAGCGCAAAGCCAAAGCGCCAGCGATTCAAATCCTGAAAGGAGTTTGTACGTTCTCTCCATGTCTGTGAGGCTATTTCCTGGGGCTTCCAGTTTCCTCCTACGGTTTGAAATGAACTGGGGGTGTAAATTAGGTGGCACGGACTCATGGGCTGAAGTAGCCTGTACCGTGTCGTACGTCTAAACTGTACGGCGGTTGTAGGTTAATTGATGCATTTGGGCATCGTGAGCATATCGGTTGGAAGGGCCTGTTACTGTGCTGTCTGTCCATCTAAATTTTTAAAAGATTAAATATATATTAAGAAAATATAATAATAATTTGAAAAATATTTAAAAATCTGTCACTTGAATGCAATTTGTTGAAAAGCAAAGCTCTTACTGGAGAAACACAAAAGCTTTTCTGATGCTGGAGGATCTCAATGTGACAGGTTGCATCTCCATGGAGAGAAATGGTCAGGTCAATGATTTATTTCAGGAACCTTCATAGAAATATAGAAGATAGGAGCAGGAGTAGGTCATTCGACCCTTCGAGCCTGCTCCGCCATTCAACGAGATCATGGCTGATCTTAAAGTTCAGTACCCCGTCCCCGCCTTCTCTCCGTAACCTTTAATACCCTTATATTGAAGAAATAGATCTAATTCCCTCTTAAATAGATTTAATGAACCTGCCTCCACTGCCCTCTGTGGCAATGAATTCCACAGATTCACCACCCTCTGGGTCAAGAAATTCCTCCTCATCTTGGTCCTAAATGGTTTGCCTATTATCCTCAAACCATGGCCCCGGGTTCTGGATTTTCCCATCCTTGGAAACATCCCATCTGCATCCATTCTGTCCAGTCCTGCCAGAATTTTATATGTCTCTATGAGATTCCCTCTCAATCTTCTAAACTCCAGCGAGTACAATCCCAATTTGCGCAATCTTTCCTCATAAGTCATTCCTGCCATTCCAGGTATCAGCCTGGTGAATTGCCTCTGCACTCCCTCCATTGCAAGAACTTCCTTCCTTAGATAAGGTGACCAAAACTGCACACAATACTCCAGGTGGGGTCTCACCAAGGCCCTGTACAGCTGCAGTAAGGTATCCTTGTTCCTATACTCAAACCCTCTTGATATGAAGGCCAACATACCATTTGCCTTTTTAATCGCCTGCTGTACCTGCATGCTCGCCTTCAGAGACTGGTGCACAAGAACCCCTAGGTCTCTCTGCACTTCCCCATCTCCCAATCTATTGCCATTCAAATAGTAATCTGCCCTCCGGTTTGTATTACCAAAGTGGAGAACCTCACATTTATCCACATTGTAGTGCATTTGCCATGTATATGCCCAGTCCCTCAATTGATCCAAATCACACTGGAGCTTCCTGACCCCCTCTTCCGTGCACACAACCCCTCCTAGCTTAGTGTCATCTGCAAATTTGGAGATATTACATCCAATCCCCTCATCCAGATCATTAATGTAAATTGTGAACAGCTGGGGTCCCAGTACAGATCCCCATGGCACCCCACTGGTCACCGCCTGCCACTCAGAAAACGAGCCATGTATCCCAACTCTCTGTCTTCTACCTGCCAGCCAGTTCTCAATCCACATCAATACTTTGCCCCCAATCCCATGAGCCTTAATTTTGTAAGCCAGTCGTTTATGTGGGACCTTATCAAAGGCCTTTTGGAAGTCCAGGTAGACCACATCCACTGGCTCTCCCCCATTTATTTTACCTGTCACCATCTCAAAGAATTCCAATAGATTTGTCAAGCACGATTTCCCTTTTGTAAATCCATGTTGACTCCGTCCGATCCCTTCCCTGCTAGTCATATGCTCCGCTCTTACATCCTTAATAATGGATTCCATCATTTTGCCCACTACTGATGTCAGGGTCACCGGCCTATAATTCCCTGCTTTTTCTCTACCCCCATTTTTAAATAGTGGGGTAACATTAGCTACCCTCCAATCCATGGGTACTGATCCTGAGTCTATCGAGTTCTGGAAAATAATTCTTAAAGCATCTGCTATCTGAATGGCCACTTCCTTGAGTACCCTAGGATGTAGATTATCAGGCCCTTGGGATTTATCTGCATTCAATCCCATCAATTTCCCCAAGAACATGTCCTTAGAGATACTGATTTCTTTCAGTTCCTCCCTTGCATTCGTCTCTATGTTTCCCAACATCCTTGGGAGGTTATTTGTATCGTCTCTTGTAAAAACCGAACTAAAGTAAGAATTTAATTGGTCTGCCATTTCCTTATTCCCCATTAGATATTCCCTGATTCCGACTGCAAAGGACCTACTCTGGATTTAACCAATCTTTTCCTCTTGACATATAACATAACATAACATAACATAACAATTACAGCACGGAAACAGGCCATTAGGCCCTTCTAGTCCGCACCGAACCAAACACCCCTTTCTAGTCCCACCTCCCTGCACAATGCCCATAGCCCTCCATCTTCTTCTCATCCATATACCTGTCCAACCTTTTCTTAAATAATACAATTGACTCCGCCGCCACTATTTCTCCCGGAAGATCATTCCACACAGCTACCACTCTCTGAGTAAAGAAGTTCCCCCTCATGTTACCTCTAAACCTCTGCCCCTTAATTCTTAACTCATGTCCTCTTGTTTTAAATTTTCCTCCTCTTAACGGAAATAGTCTATCCACATCCACTCTGTCTATCCCTTTCATAATCTTAAATTCTTCTATCAAATCCCCTCTCAACCTTCTACGCTCCAAAGAATAAAGACCCAATCTGTCCAATCTCTCCCCATACTCCAGATGCTTAAACCCAGGCAACATTCTGGTAAACCTTCTCTGCACTCTCTCCACTCTGTTTATATCCTTCCTATAATTAGGCGACCAGAACTGCACACAGAACTCCAAATTAGGCCGCACCAACGTCTTATACAATCTCAACATCACCTCCCTACTCCTCTATTCCATGCAATGATTGATAAAGGCCAGCATACTAAAAGCCTTCTTCACCACCCTATTCACGTGAGTTTCTACCTTCAGGGAACGATGTACCGTCACTCCTAAATCTTTCTGCTCTTCTGTATTCCTCAATGCTCTCCCATTTACCACGTATGTCCTATTCTGATTCTTCTTACCAAAATGAAGCACCTCACACTTATCAGCATTAAATTCCATCTGCCATTTTTCAGCCCACTTTTCTAAGCAGCCCAAATCCCTCTGCAATCCTTGAAAACCTTCTTCATTATCCACTATTCCACCTATCTTAGTATCGTCTGCATATTTACTAATCCAATTCACCACCCCATCATCTAGATCATTAATGTATATAACGAACAACAATGGGCCCAATACAGATCCTTGAGGCACACCACTGGTCACCGGCCTCCAACCTGACAGACAATTATCCACTACCACTCTCTGGCCTCTCCCTTTCAGCCAATGTTCAATCCATTTGACTATCTTAAAATTTATACCTAAAGACTGCACCTTCCTAACTAACCTTCCATGTGGTACCTTATCCAAGGCCTTACTGAAGTCCATATAGACAACATCCACTGTGCTACCCTCATCCACATTCCTAGTCACCTCTATCAAAGCTTTTGCAGTCGGTTTTTATATTTGCTGCAAGCTTCCATTCGTAATTTATTTTTGCTCTCTTGATTAATCCCTTTGTCCTCCTTTGATGCATCTTGAACTGCTCCCAGTCTTCGGATTTGGTACATTTTTTGGCCAATTGATATGCTCTCTCTTTGGACCTAATACTGTCTCTAATTTCCCTTGTTATCCACAGTTGAGTCACCTTTTTTGGTTTATTTTTATGCCAAACCGGTATAAACGATTTTTGCAATTTCTCCATTAGATCTGTGAATGCTTTCCATTGTCTATCCACAGTCAACCCCCCCCCCCCATAAACACCACCCAATCAATCTTACTCAACTCCCGTCTCATACCATCATAATTTCCTTTATTTAAATTCAGTCTCGGTTTTATGGAGTCACACTCTCCATGTCGAGTGAGAATTCGATCATATTGTGATCGCTCCTACCCAAAGGGCCTCATACAACAAGATTGTTGATTAGCCCCTTATCATTGCATAATACCCAATCTAAAATGGCCTGCTCCCGAGTTGGTTCCTTGACATATTGGTCTCGATAACCGTCCCGTGAACATTCAAGGAATTCCTCCTCCTCAGTATTTTTACTAATTTGGCTAGTCCAATCTATATGTAAATTGTGTCTGTCTGTGATTGACTCTCGTTAAAGGATCTCGACCCAAAACGTCGACTGATCATTCCAATCTCTGGACACTGCCTCACCACCTGAGTCCCTCCAGTAGCTCACTCTTCAAAAATTCAAATATCAAATTTATCGTCACAGAGCAGAGAGAGCTGAGGTGCTCAATGAAGCGATCTCCCAGCCTATGCCCAGTCTCTCCCATGCACAGGAGACCACAGCCGGAGCACTAGATGACATTTGAAGATTCACCAGTGAGATGTTACTTCACTTGGGTCCCAACTGGAGGTATTGGAGGATGTGTGGGTGTAGGTGGAGCATCTTCTGCAGGCTCAGGTGTTGAGGCCAAGGGGACAATTGTTTGGAGGGGGAGGAGTGGACAATGGAGTCACAGAGGGAGAGAGTCCTGCGGGAGGTGGAGGGGAATATGTGGGATCATGTAGTAGGTGGCATGAATGGCAGAGGAGGATATGTTGGATGCAGAGACTGGTGCAGTGGTAGGTGAGGACAAGGGGAAGTCTCTCTTTGTTGTGTGTGAAGGCAGAGGAGGTTCAGGGCAGATGTGCTGGTAATGGAGGATATGGAAGTGATGGCTGAGTTGATGGCGGTAGAGGGAAAGCCACATTGCACGAAGATGGAGGACATATCCGATGATCTGGCATGAAAGTCTTGTCCTGGGAGCAGATGCGGCAGAGACGGAGGAACTGAGAGAAGGGAATCAATCCATACAGGGGACTAGGTGTGAAGAGGTGTAGTCGAGGTAGCTGTGAAAATTATCTGACTCCTTCCTGTTCTTTGCTTGTTCCTTGAAGAAGTGCCTTGGCCGAAAATGTCAGTAACATAGATATGGACACTGCAAAACGGGCTGAGTTCCTCCAGCATTTCTGTGTGTTTTTACCATAAGATAGAGGCTTTTGACCTTTTGATTCCCTTCCTAATCTGGAACTTATATGCAATAACAGCCATCTGCAGCAATGAATTCCATAGATTCACCACGCTCTGGATAAATAAATTCCACCTCATCGCTGTTCTCAAGTGATGACTTTATATTCTGAAGCTGTACCCTCTGGTTCCAGACTCCCCCACCGTAGAAACATCCTGTCCACCAGTCCTCACCCACCATTGTAATGCCCCTGCACATCGTAACTTCATGTATTGAACAGGAATGAAAGCCTGGAGATGATAGCCAATGGGTAAGTTCCCACCAGTATGAGCCAGAATTAATAACGGGCATGTCAGCATCCTGTCGGAACATCTTGTCTCATCAGATTAGATGCTTCATTTTATTGTGCTAATTGGAAAAGATAAACATTGCTTGCAATTCCACATCTCTCAGATCACATTAAAAAGAATGAATGATAAAACCTGGGGCTTGTACTTCAATGACATAGCGCAGATCACACCCGTGACTTACCTGCTGAAGGTATCTCAGAGAGCAAGAGATCATGTCATAGCATTGGCTTTGATTCCTGGGGGTTTGGAAACTTGAATGGCTACAATGACAAACCAGGGTAAGATCATATAACCATATAACCATATGACCACTTACAGCACAGAACAGGCCAGTTCAGCCCTACTAGTCCATGCCATAGCAAATCCCCACCCTCATAGTCCCACTGACCAGCACCCGGTCCATACCCCTCTAGTCCCCTCCTATCCATGTAACGATCCAGTCTTTCCTTAAATGTAACCAATGATCCCGCCTCGACTACGTCTGCCGGAAGCTCATTCCACATCCCCACCACCCTTTACGTAAAGAAATTTCCCCTCATGTTCCCCTTACAATTTTCCCCCTTCAATCTTCAACCATGCCCTCTAGTTTGAATCCCCCCCCACTTTTAATTGAAAAAGCCTATCCACATTTACTCTGATTGTCCCTTTTAAAATCTTAAACACCTCTATCAAGTCCCCCCTCAATCTTCTACGCTCCAGAGAAAAAAGCCCTAGTCTGTACAACCTTTCCCTGTAACTCAAACCTTGAAATCCTGTCAACATTCTCGTGAACTTTACGGAACTTTACGGGTCTTTACGGGACTTGAGGAACTGATTTACCGGGAAAGGTTAAACAGGTTAAGACTTCATTCCCGAGAGCGTAGAGTGGAGATTTGATACAGCATATGTAGATCGGCTTTGTCCACTGAGGGTAGGTGAGATACCGACCAGAGGACATGAGTAAAGGGTCAATGGGGAGAAGTTTAAGAGGAATAGAGGGGGAACTTCTTCACATAGAGAGTGGTGGGATTGTGCAATGAGCTGCCAAATGCAGGCTCAATTTTGAAGTTTAAAAAATAATTGGATAGGTACATGGATCGAAGGGTATGGGGGGGATAAGGACTGGGAGCAGATAAATGGGGCTAGGCTGAATAATAATTCAGGCCAGACTAGAAGGCCTAAAGAACCCATTTCTGTGCTGTAATTTTCTATGCTTCTATGGACTTACACAATGCTTAGTAGGGCCCTGGAGAGTGTTGTACAACAGAGAGACCTGGGGGATACATGTGCTATAAGTTGCATTAAAGTGGCAATTCAGTTGGACAACCAGGTGTGCTGGCCTTCAATGGGAGGGGTACTGAGGACCAAGGTTGGGACATCATGATACAGCTCTTCAAGGCATTAGCAAAAGCACTCCTGGACTACAGTGTGCAGCTTGGTTGCCCAGCCAGAGCAAAGGCATCAATGAAACGGAAAGGCAGCAGAAAGCGATTCACCAGGGTACAGTCGGGATTAGATGGCTTGAGATACAGGGAGAGGTTGGATTGGCTGGGTACTTCTTCCCTAAATCATAGGAGGTGGAAAGGTGATCTTATGCAGGCTTATGAGGGGCATGGATCAAGTGAATTCTCACCCGTTTTGTTGCCCATGGTAGATGATTCTAGAGCTAGAAGGCTTAGATTTGAGGGAGGGATTTAAGAGGGAACAAGGGCATTTTTTTTTCTCCAAGGGTTGTTCACGTTTGGAATGAGCTGTCTGAGGAAACTGCAGAAGTGGTACAATTACAACATTCAGAAGACTTTTGGACAGATCTATGGATAGGAAATGGTGCAATGGGCGTGGAACAAATTCAATCAAATGAGATGACCCCAAATGCAAACTTCTTCAGCACAGATTAATTGGGCTGTAAGGCCTGTTACCAGCTGTTTGACTTCTCTGACGTATCTTTGTGAACAATATTTGCATTAATTCATATTTCCCATTGACAAGTGTTTGGTTTGCAATTATGATTTAATAGAGGAACACTGGAAACTGCAGACCTTAAAGTCTTGAGCAATTTAGTGGGTCACCTGGCAGTATGAACACTCTCAACTGGGTGGGATGGGTGGGGGCTAAAAATCAACTGGGCTCTGATGCTTGATAGGGGGTTGCATCAGTCCCTGGATGAGTTGACTTGACTGCAGTGTGAATGGCCAACCGGCTCAGCCGGGTATTGTTAGTCACGTTATTGCCAGCGTGTATGCATCAGTCTTATAGTTTTAATATCAGTGCAGTTATATTTCACAGGGCGGCCGGTGGAGCTGTCAGGGAGTACCTGTGCTTTAAATGATCTGAAGATTACTTATAACTAATACAATGTAATCCTATGTAAATAGTTTTATACTCTATTGTTTTGTGAATAAAGACAAGCTGGTCTCTGGGTTTGAACGGTCTGAAGACCACTGCAGTAGATTTTCCCACGGTCTTTCATAGATTGCACGTCTTACTAAATTGTGCGCGTTTTTTTCTCATGGTCCGCATATACGTGCTTTATTCCCCCTACCATTTCACTGCCCTGTGAGTACATAAAACATCACTCAGGTCATCACCACTCGAGGTTGGGGCCCCACCTTAGAGCCAAGATATCCACACAAACTAGGGAATTCATGGGCCATGTGAAGGGCTCACGGGTACTGCACGACAGGGAGTTTACTCACCTACTGAGTGGGTGGCCAGTGTGAAAGGTGCTGATGGGCAGCCAACATTTTGGGCCAATGGGCTCAGAAAGGGGTTCTGACCTGAAACATGAACTGGCAATTTCTCTCCATGGATGCTACCCGACTCATTGAATTTCTCCTTCTTTTTGTTTCACCGGGGTTTAAATGTCATTCATATCAATGGTCAGGTGAATCTCAACGTCATTTCTGTAATCCTTTGGCTCTCTTTGCTAACAACCTTTTTTAATGAAGTTCTAAACATTATTTTTAATTCATTCAAAGGATGTGGGTTTTAAAGGCTGAGCCAAAACTTCATTGCCCAAATTCTATTGCCTCGAGAAGACGGAAGGGAGATGGCTCAAATTTAAGTTATGCATAAAGTCTGGAGATGCTGTGGTTGCAGTTTAATGCAGTGACTCACAACGACCCAACAATTTGGGCCTAAGCCCTTTGCATGAGTAAGACGCCGTGTCCTTTGTGGCAAAGCTACGTGACCAATGTTTCAGGCCTGAGCCCTCCCTCCATCAAGGTGCGATTGAAAAGCAGGTGAGTGCCTGAATAAAATGGTGGGGAGGAGGGGCAGCAGGCCCACAAGCATAGGTGGATATGGATGGGAGGGGAGAGGAGATAAAAGCTGAGAAGTGATGGGGTGGGGGGGGGGGGCAAGGTGGCTCTCTGAATGGAGAGAGAATGGGGTGGGGAGATGAAGGAAAGAAGTTTAGGAGAGATGTTGGGGTGAGTCTTCTACACAAAGAGCAGTGGGTGCCTAGAATTCATTGCCAGGGGTGGCGTGGACTCTTAGAAAAGCACATGAATGAAAGAAAAATAGAGAGTTATGAGATAGGGAGGGTTTAGATGGTTGAGTTGGTTTATATAGTTGAGAACAACATCATTCACCAAAGGCCCTGTACTGTGCTATAACGTTCTATGTTCTATTCCCTAACTCACACCCTCTTAACCAGGCGATGTTCTGGTAAATCTCTTCTGTACCCTTTCCAAAGTCTTCACAGCCTTCCTGTAATGGGACGACCAAGAGCAGTTTTATACAACTGCAATGTGAATTAGAACCATAAAACACTACACTTTAGAAAAAGTCCCTCTAGAATGTACTGAACTATTATTCTGCCTTGTCCCGTTGATTTGCCCCCTGACCCTATTTCTCCATACTCCTCCCATCAATGCATCTATCCAAATCTTTCTTAAATATCAAAATAACCACTTCTGATGGCAGCATGTTCCACACTCTCACCACTCTCTGCGTGAAGAAGTTCCCCCGAATGTTCCCTCTCCAAACATTTCTCCTTCCACCTCCTTGTTCTTGGCTCACCCACCCTCAGTGGAAAAAGCCTGCTTGCTTTTACCCCTCAGCATTTTGCCCATTTCCTTACCATATAACATAGCTGGGGAAGAACTGATGGGGAAGGACAAGGTGGAACTGAAGAGGGGAGGAGAGAACCCAGAGAAGATATGGGTGCATGGCTAAAGCACCTTTTTCTGAGCTATATGCCTAGGAACCTGTGAAACTATCTGAAGTTTGGATCAACCCCAGGTCTCTGTGTGGCAACTCCACAACCTGCTGCACCATTGTGCTCCCCTGAACAAGTGGAGTCATCATCAATCATGCCCTGAGATGTTTGGACTGGGGCAAGAGTGCCACCAAAGAACCGACAAAGCTAAATAATCCCGTCCTCCTGTCCATGACCAGTTACCACCTTTTGTCTGAGCTCCTCGCCCTTCCCTTTTTTCCCTCCTCCCCAGGCTTTTTCATCCAAGCACCCGCCTGTTCTTTACTCATTCCTCCAAGATGCGTGCTTAGCCCATTGCTCTACTCGTAATACACCCACGATTGTGTGGCCAGGCACAATTCCAATGCTATCTACATATTTTCTGATGACACCACAGTTTGTTGGCAGAATCGCAAGCGGCAATGAGGAACTGTTCAGGAAGTAGATCAGCTCGCTGAATGGTGTCATGCCAACAACCTTCCGCTCAACGTTAGCAAAACCAAGGAGATGATTGTGGACTTGAGGAGGAAGTCAGGGGAACACGACCCAGTCCTCGTCAAGGGCTCAGTAGTGGAGAGGGTCAAGAACTTCAAATTCCTGGGTGTCAACATCTCCGAGGATCTGTCCCGGAGCCTCCATGTTGATGCAATCACAAAGAAGATTTGCCAATGGCTATACTTTGCGAGGTGTTTGAGGAGATTCGGCACGTCACCAAAGACTCTCATAAACTTTTACAGGTCCACCATGAAGAGCATTCTGGCTGGTTGCGTCACTATCTGGTACGGAGGTGCCAGTGTTCAGGAAAAAAGGGTTGTTAAGTCAGCATGCAACATCTCAGGCACCAGACTTCACTCCATCGAGGACATCTACATGAGGCGGTGTCTTAAAAAAGCAGCCTCTATCCTCAAAGACCACACCACCACTCTGCTACCATTGGGAAAAAAGTACAGGAACCTAAAGACGAACACTCAGCGGCACAAGGACAGCTTCTACCCCACTGCCATCAGATTCCTGAATGCACTATTTTTTATAGAGTAATTTTGTAAGATGATTATAATGTGAATGTTTGCTCTATGATGAAGTGACAAAACCCCGAATTTTATGACTTGTTCATGACGATAAATCCTGATTCTGACCTTGATCGGCTTAGGACAGTTATATATTTTTGCCTCCTATGGACGCTGGGAGTTCCTCTTGCAGTTCTATGTTTTACTACCATCGCAGCATCTACAGACTTTAGTTTCACCTTATCATTGCAATGGATCATCCTGTGTATTACCGAAAAATATTTGTTACATCCCTTAACACTCAAAGATGGGTTAACAGGTATAATTTTATTGAGTCGTGGTAAACTATAGGAAATCATGTTTTCAATCATTTCAACTTAATTTATTTTCTGACGGCGTTTTAATGTAAATTCCATTAGCTATAGAAACCAGTGATAGTGGTAAAGGGGTGACTGGCAAATGGGAGGCTTTAAAAAGTGTGACTGGGTGAATGGAGGGAAACAATATTACTGAGAGGAAGAAGGGCAAGGCGAGGAGGATGAGGGAATATGTGTTGACCAGGACGATCTATACTGGATTCACACCTCCTTATTAATCAGGAAGGCACAGCAGCGCCTACACTTTCTTTATACAGTTTTAAAAAATTTAGACATACAGCACAGTAACAGGCCATTTCAGCCCACGAGCACGTTTCAAAAGGAGGGAGTAAACCGGAGGCCCCGGAGGAAATCCAGGCACACATGGGAAGAATGTACAAACTCCTTCCAGACAGTGTGGAATTTGAACCCCGGTCCTGATCGCTGGGGTTGTAAAGGCATTGTGCTAACTGCTACCCCGTCCTGAAGGAGGTTGAGGAGGCCCTCCATTCTTGACAACATTTTACAGGAGCGCAAATTGAGAGCGTCCTATCTGGTTACCACATTGTGTGTTCTGGTAGCTGTAAAGCATTTTGAATGAATTGGTGTAGGTCAGCGCAAATGGGCAACACGGTCAGCGTAGTGGTTAGCGCAACCCTGTTACAAGTGCCACCAACCAGGAATGGCATTCCGCTCCTGTGCCGTCTGTAAGGAGTCTTTACGTTCTCCCTGTGTCTGCGTGGATTTTTCCCCGGGGGCTCCGGTTTACTCCTAACCCTCAAGGCACATGGGCTGTAAGGGCCTGTTGCTGAGCTGCATGTCTAAATTTAAATTTAAACGTTGTGGACTGAAGGGCACGGTCGACATAGTGATTGGCGCAATGATATTATGGCGCCGGACACCCAGGTTCAAATCCGGCGCCATCTGCAAGGAGTCTGCATGTACTCCCTGTGTCTGCGTGGCTTTCCTCCAGGTGTTCCCATTTCCTCCCACCCTTCGAAACGTCCGGGGGTTGTCGATTAATTGGGTGGGAGGTGGAGGGGCTGATGAAGGGGCAGTCCAATAGGGGAGGACAGTAGGTCATGGAAAGAGGGGTTAGAGAGCAAGAGGAAAGAAGTGTGGGTGACAGAGGGGTGTGGGGGAAGAAACAATAAACAAGGAAAGAAAAGGGAAGCAACATCGTGGTGAATCTCCTTTGCTCCCTCTCAGTACAATCCCAACCACTTTAGTGAATATTCAATAGAGATGTCTCTTTCATCGAATATCCTAATTAATATGCTTCTTCATGGGTTCATCGTTTTCTAATTAGTACAGAGAAAACTGCTGTATCCCGATAAAAGGATTATTTAATCAAAAGGAGGGTTTTTTCAAGAAAACATTTCCTGGGCTTGAAATGAGGTGAAGTATAATTAGATTTCCCACTTGATTTTGGATGGTTATTATGGATCACTCATGTCAGCTGTATTTTTTTAAAGTTGTCTGAGACGTTAGAAGTTGTTTCATTGCAACTATGGTACATCCCTCCATTGTAAATCTGGGCTGAAAATAACACCGCCCCGGCATCATTTCTGCCAGAGGTCATCCCACTCCGAATGCCAGCTGTGACTTGGCTGCTGGCCCCTGAGTTAGAAGTTCTGGTCGCACCTCTGGAAACCTAAGGTCCAACAGCCAGGCGAAAACTCGGGTGCCGCTATACGGGAGGAGTGGTCAAATCAAGGTTCACAGATGGGAGTGAAAATTCTCAAAGAGAGCGGGAGAGTTATATGTATTCGAACAGGGGGCATTGCAGCACAGAACAGGCTCTTTGGTCCATGATTATTTTTTAAAATTTAGACTGACAGCATGGTAACTGGCCAAGTTCCTGCCGCCCAACCTCCGTACATTTTGAATGTTGCACTGACCTATATAAACTAATTCACCAAGCTGAACTTCCCTTGCTCACATCCTTAACTTGCTATTTTTGACTTGCATCTATGTGTCTGTCTAAGAGCCTTCTATATGCCCCTATCGTTACACCTTCCACCACTACCCTTGGCAATGCATTCCAGGCACTGTGGCGATATGACCACCAACCAACTACAAGAGACAATGTACCTGCAGGAAGACCACCTAAGAGGCTGACTCCACCTGGCCAGCTCTCAATCAGCCGACCTGAATATAGACCTGAGCAAGTCACACAGGGAGCCACCAAGTCTTGAACTGGTGTTCAGACTTTTACTGGAATAAAGCCTGAGTTTTGAGCTGCTACCTCAGTGCACCACTATGCTCTGTGGAAAAAAAACTTACCCTGATGTCTTCCCTGAAATTTTGACCTCTCACTTTGTTTCGATGTCCTCTGGTGTTTGCAACTCTCGCCCTGCTAAAAAAGGCTGTCCACCCTACCTGTGCCTTTAATCCTCCTTCGCTCCAAAGAGAAAATCCTTTGCTCTGCTAACCTTGCCTCTAATCTGGGCAACATCCTGGGAAATCTTCTCTGCAGCCTCTCCAGAGCTTCCTATAAGAGGCGACGAGAACTGAACACATGGCTCATACTGATCCATCATTTTTCAGTTAGAAGTAGATTTTCTACACAAAATATTTTCACTTGCTGCCTCCAAACCAACAGCTTTGTTCCTCTTTTACAATTTATGGGCTGAGTTTGGAAGTGATGGACTGTCTGTGGCAATATTTGCGTTCAAATTCTTCAGCCATCGCTGCTCAGAACACATGGAGTTTTCTACAATTTTTTCCATGGACTGATGACAGTTTCACAAATAATAATAACTATTTGGATTTTTGCGGCACCTCGTGTTATCAGAATTACACTCACAGATGTCAACCCATGACTTTGAAGTGGTGCTTTCATTTCAAGAGGAATAGAATATAAGAGCAGGGATGCATTTATATGGCACCGGTGAGTCCTCATGGAGTACTGTGGGCTCCTCGTTGAAGAAAGGAGGTGCTGACGTTGGAAAGGGTTCACTAGGAGGAAGAAAGAATTATCGTCTGAGCAAGCAGCTCTTTGTCTTTATTTGCTGGAATTTAGGAGGATGGGGGCGGGGATCTCAATGAAATATTTTAAATGTTGTAAGATGTGAATAGAGTCGATGTGGAGAGCTTGTCTCCCATGGTGGGAGAGCCCTGGGCAAGAGGGCACAACTTCAGGAGTGAAGGGCTCAACTTAGGTCAGAGTTGCGGAGGAATTTCTTCAGCCAGAGAACCTGTTGCCACAGGCAGTTGTTGAAGGCCAGATCATTGGGTAGATTTAAAGGGGAGAGATAGAAAGGTTTTTTGATCTGCCAGGACATAAAGGTTGGGGAGTGGGGCTGAGTAGGGAAAATGGATCAGCTCATGATTAAATAGTGGGCCTGGCTCAATGGGCTGAATAGCCTATTTCAGCTCCCATGTCATATGGTCTTATAGTCTGTAGTAAACTGCTGGGAACTTATTAATCTGGCTCCACCTGTCCTGTGGCTGTAGACCTGACTCATGTCTCTTGAGCCGGTATAAAGGTTCCAACACCACAATGAATCCCAAAAAGACTGTGTCACAGCACAGAATGGTCTTCAGGTTTACTGTAAATAAAAGCCTATAGTCCCATAACCCTTATCTTTCGAGTTGTTGATAGTCTTCAGCAGTGGTTCTCAACCTTTTCCTTCCCACTCACATCCACTTTAAGTAATCCCTGTGCCATCGGTGCTCTGTGATGAGTAAGGGATTGTTTAAGGTGGGATGAGAGTGGGAAGGGAAGGTTGAGAATCACTGCTCTAGATCCAATAGTTACTGAAGTATTGTGCTTGAGAAATATTGTTATTGGCCCATTTCCTTTGGAGTTCTGAAACCGTGCACATGACGAGTCAATGAGGTTCGATTTCTATGGCTTGGCTTCACGGACGAAGATTAATGGAGGGGTAATGTCCACGTCAGCTGCAGGCTCATTTGTGGCTGACAAGTCCGAGGCGGGACAGGCAGACACGGTTGCAGCGGTTGCAAGGGAAAATTGGTTGGTTGGGGTGGGGTGTTGGGTTTTTCCTCCTTTGTCTTTTGTCAGTGAGGTGGGCTCTGCGGTCTTCTTCAAAGAAGGTTGCTGCCCGCCGAACTGTGAGGCGCCAAGATGCACGGTTTGAGGCGATATCACCCCACTGGCGGTGGTCAATGTGGCAGGCGCCAAGAGATTTCTTTAGGCAGTCCTTGTACCTCTTCTTTGGTGCACCTCTGTCTCGGTGGCCAGTGGAGAGCTCGCAATAGAACACGATCTTGGGAAGGCGATAGTCCTCCATTCTGGAGACGTGACCTACCTAGCGCAGTTGGATCTTCAGCAGCGTGGATTCGATGCTGTCGGCCTCTGCCATCTCGAGTACTTCGATGCTGGTGTTGAAGTTGCTCCAATGAATGTTGAGGATGGAGCGGAGACAGCGCTGATGGAAGCGTTCTAGGAGCCGTAGGTGATGCCGGTAGACGACCCATGATTCGGAGCCGAACAGGAGTGTGGGTATGACAACGGCTCTGTATACGCTAATCTTTGTGAGGTTTTTCAGTTGGTTGTTTTTCCAGACTCTTTTGTGTAGTCTTCCAAAGGCGCTATTTGCCTTGGCGAGTCTGTTGTCTATCTCGTTGTTGATCCTTGCATCTGTTGAAATGGTGCAACCGAGATAGGTAAACTGGTTGATTGTTTTGAGTTTTGTGTGCCCGATGGAGATGTGGAGTGGTTTTCAAACTTTTTCTTCCCACCCACATGTGTGGGACAAACTGGAAGGCTTGGAAATGGAGCAGGAAATCACATGGCGCATAAAGCCATCAGATTTGTTTCTCTGTGAAGTACTCAAACATAGAGTTACTTGTAAGGTGTCTAAACCAGTTATTGCAATTCTTGGCAGGAATCAATTTATTTTTAATTTAAACGAACAGCACGGTAACAGGCCCTTCCGGCCCACGAGCCAATGTCGAATTATACCTAACTGACCTACAACTCCCGTAGATTTGGAAGAGTGGGAGGAAAACAGAGCACTTGGAGTGAACCCACACAGGAACAGGGAGAATGTACAAACTTCTTAGAGACTGCGCTGGATTCGAATCCCCATCCCGATCGCTTGCACTGTAACAGCACTAACTGTGCCACCCCAGAAAGTAGATGAAAAAACTTAATAATCAAACACCAGAATTGTCAATAAAGGGCTCCACTGCAGAAAATTATTGCTAACTTAACTGTTCTTCTAACTATTGAGTCCCTTTTCACTCCCACTCTCCTTTTCTCTCTCCTTCCCTTCTGAGTTACAGGGCAAGGCTACACCCTCGAGACCTCTTCTCTGCAACTTTGTCCTGGTAGGTTGTTTTCCCATCTTCCCACTCCCAATAATATTTAAAGTGGTCTACTTATTAGCCGGCATGGTTAGTGTAGTTTGTAGAGTTTCTCCCCATGTCTGCATGGGTTTCCTCCGAGTGCTTCGGTTTCCTTCCACCTTTCAAATTGCACGGGGACTGTAAGTTCATTGAGTGTAATTAGATGGGATGGGCTCGTAGACTGGACAGGCCTGTTGCCATGCTGTATGCCTGAATTTAAACATTTTTTAGATTCTTGAGGGGAATGTCCATGGGCACCTGCACCACCTGGCAGTCCCACCTGACAACCACCCAGCTGCCTGCCTCCAGCCGCTTTGAGGTGACCACCACCCTGGAGCTTTTTGCCAATGAACTCCCCATTCTCCCAGGAGATCTGACGGTCAGCCAGTTGCAGCTCCAGTTCCCTGGCCCCGTCTGCGAGGAGTTGCAGCTCGACGCACCTCATGCAGGTGGGGTTCTCAGGGAGATTGGGCATCTCCCAGAATTCCCACGTCCCGCACAATGACCGCTCCAGTCACCCAGTCACCCTGTTGTCATTTTGACCATCCCCTCCCCTGGCTCCAATAGAGGGTTAAAAATATCATTACCACCCCCCCCCCCCCCCCACCTTATCTTCTGCTCACCGAACCCTCTTGAACCGAGGTCTCTGGTCACTTCTCGTTGTCTCTTTGAACTCAACAAAATCAGAGACAAACGTCCCGTGGGATTTTTGACCTCTGCTGATGTTCGATCGTGCAGCATGGAGAACTCGTCGCATTTGATCAGAGCCTCATGAGTTTGGGTTCGAATGTCAAGGATGGCACTAAAAGAGTGTAGCACTGTTTGAGGAGTAATTTCAATTGGAAATGAAGCAGACCCACAGTCTCTCCTCCTGCAGCAAGCGCAGAACTTCCTCCAATCATTTTTCAGATGAGAGGAAGGCTTGACTTCGTTAAGGTGAAGTTTGTTCAAGCACCATTCACTCTGCTCCTACTACGCCTCCGTGCAGGAGTGATCTGATGTGCATGCTTCTCAATAATGTTACAGTTTCACAGACAGTCAGGTCTGCACCAGGAGCTTAGAGACAGAGATATAAAAGGCAGGCTTCATTGTAAATAAACCATTACCTTTCTGGATAGACGCTCTGAAAACATGACTTTAAGTGAACAGCAACTTAAAACAGATTATCGAAGTTTTTTTTTCCCCTCCACTGTTTCTGGGTCCCTGCTATGTGCAAATTGCTGCCACATTTTCACTTCTCTTATTGACTACCCTCTCAGAATATTTTATTGGCTCTAGAGTGTTTTGGAATTTCCTTAGGTCAAAGAATGTCATCCATAATTTCCTTCTATTTTAATACTTTCTCCTCACTCTCTCTTTTTCATTTCTCATGGGGTGGAAGGAAGATATTTAACCCATCAAGTCTATACCAATCCATTCAGATTCCCTTGAGGAGAGAGGAAACCGGCAAGTGTTTGAGGTGGACAACTTCTCTCATCAGAATCAGATTTATTTATTGTCCCCATTCTGCCGGGATTCAGTGCAGCTTCTGAAGGTTTGGAGTTCAAAGGCTGGCAAAGCATCAGCACCCTGTTACCAAAAAGAGAGAGAGAAAGAGGAAGGGAAGGAAGAGAGGGAGAGAGAAAAGAGGGAAAGAGAGAAGGAATGAGGGAAGAAAGGGGATGGAAGGAAGGGAGAGGTAAAAGACTGAAGGAAGAAAGGAGTGGAAAGGAAGAGAGGGAAGGAAGGAGAAAAGGGAAGGAAATTAAAGAAAGGAGAGGAAGGAAGAAAGGACTGAGGGAAGGAAGGAGGGAGGGAAGGAGGGAAGGATGGAGGGAAGGACAGAGGGAAGGAGGGAGGGAAGGAGGGGAGGGATGGAAGGAGGGAAGGAGGGAAGGAGGGAGGGAAGGAAGGAGGGGAGGGATGGAAGGAGGGAAGGAGGGAAGGATGGAGGGAAGTACAGAGGGAAGGAGGGATGGAAGGAAGGAGGGAAGAATGGCCTGTCACCAGCAGCATCTTTGCAAGTGATGTCTCATCATGGTCTCATCACACGAGCTGCTGGAGGAACCTCGATGCGTCAGACAACATCCGTGAGTAGAAATGGCCAGTCGACATTTTGTTCGGGACCCCTTATCATTGGTAAAGAGAAAGGAGGATGGCATCACAGATATGGGCAGCATGTCTAATGCAGTGGTTAGCGCAACGCTATTACAGCCCCAGTGATCCAGGATCAAATTTGGTGCCATCCGTAAGGAGCATGGGTCTGCTCCAGCTGCTGCGGTTTCTTCCCACCTTTCAAAATTGTATGGGAGTTGTAGGTTAATTGGGGTATTTGGACGGCATGGGCTCATGGGTGGAAAAGACCTGTGGTGTACGTCTAAATTTAATTTAAAATTAAGTATATAAAGCAGATAAAAAGCCTCGGGTGGTGGCTCTCTCCCTCTTTATAAGGATAATATCACCCCTTTTCTCTTTAGTCGCGATAAGAGTTCCGACCCGAAACACTGACCGATCATATCTCCCGACGGATTCTCCCTGACCCATTGAGTTCCTCTAACAGCTCGTTCTTTGCTCAACTGGCATTCTGCCGTTTTCATTCAAGATTCAATTTATTGCCATTGTAATAAAATAGTGTCATATTACATGAAATTGCTTTTGCCTGCTGTAAGGCAGACAGATTCGCCATCTGCAGAAATTGTCTGAAGCGCCCCCTACAGACAGAGAAAGTGAAACAAAAGAGAGTGTGTCGCGCCCCCACCCCTGGAGTCACCGAGTGTCCGTGGATTTACCTCCAGTGCTCCTGCAGCCTCCGCCGCCACACAGGGCCCAGCCCAAACTATTGGCAGCCCGAGCTCCAGATCCAAGCCTCCGACACCATCAGAAACCCTTCAGCGCCTTCGGCACCCTCTCGCATCCAGGTTCCGATACGTGGCCCTTCAATTAGTTTTGAGCCAGTCTCCAGCAGTCCGCAGCCTCCGTGGGTTCCTCGCCTCGAGTCCCCAACAGCCTGTGGCATGTGCGAGTCTTTCAGCCACAGAGCTCGTGGTGGATTAACCATTAGGCTGAGTAGGCTGAAACCTAGGCGCCTGGAAAGTTAAGGGGCGGGGGGCATCAAACAACAATAGAATAAGAGATACAACAATATAAATGTGACTTTTATGATGCCAAAGGGAACTAAGCCTCAATATTAAAAGTATTTTAAAAATGCAAAAACTTGTAGCTTTCAACACTCCTGTTCATTGGCTTTCATCTATTCACTGAAATCAAAAATCAACAGGCCCTCTCAGGGTAGCTGCAATAGTGGTAGCAATTCAAGGCAGGATCAATGGCCATTGTCATCATCCATAATCCCCAATGCAGCTGGAACCGCTCTGTCTTTACCCAGGCACCGGCACTGGCAGAGAGGTTCCAGCTGCGTGGGGAATTGGGGGCATTGATCCTGCATTGAGCTGCTACCGCTGCAGTTCTTCCGGACCCAGGCACCTCCATCCACACACACTGCAGGAGGGGGGCCCTCTGAATGTCCCGTGCGCCCTCCCCTCCGCACTTCCCTTTGGCCGGTCTGGCGCTGAGCTTTGCTTTCCATTCGCTTGCTGTCCCATCGATCGACCGGTTGCTGGGTTAATTCGCTATTGAAAATTTCCTCTAGTGCGTAGGTGAGGGGCAGAACTGGGGGTGGGGTGAGTGGATGAGAATGTGGGGAAAATAAAAAAATGAGTAAGGCCTAATATGTTTATTGTCATGCACATAGGCGGTGAACTTCTTACTTGCTACAGCTGAACAAGTAACGTAAAGAAAAACAATTACATAAGAGAGACAGATAATAAATATTTACAGTTATCCTGTTGGAAAAATAAGTTCCTTGCAATAGTGCAGGCCGTCTGTTTGTGGTGTTGGAATAGTCCCTGATTGGAGTAACAAGAAACTTTTCTTCAGCCTAGAGGTGGTGGACTTCAGGCTTCTGTCCCTTCTGCCCAAAGAGCAGCGAGAAGAGCTAGTGGCCAGGGTGATGGGGGTCCTTTATGATGTTGGCCGCCTTCTTGAGGCAGCGCCTTACCTGGATGACTGTAATGGATGGGAGGTTGGAATCTACTATCTTTTGCAGCTTTCTGTGCTCTTGAGCATTTCCTGGGCACTTAATGTTGGATTGGTGTTCATGGACGGTCAATGGTCAGTGGGGACTAGGTAGGGAAGAGGGCCTGTTTCTAAGATTTCAAGGTTCCTAATAGTAGGGACATGTAAGATTACGCAAAATTGCCTTCTGCCGGCCGTAAAGCAGACAGAGTCGCCATGCTGTGAATGGAACCTTCAGGGAAGGAAATCTTCTGTCCTTATCTGGGCTCCACGTGAATGCCGACCTAATTCATAAGCAATTAATGCTGGAAATGTCTACACTTCACTCACAAATGAATAGGAAGGCATTGTTTTACCACAGGAAAGATGACTTGAAATTGGTACGTCACTGAAGACTCTTGAAAACTTCTACAGGTGTTCAATGGACAGCTTTCTGACTGGCTGCGTCACTGTCTGGTACAGAGGTGCCCATGCTCAGGGCAAGAAAATATGACAGAGGGTTGTTAACTCAGCCTGCGACATCACAGACATCAGACTTCACTCCATCGAGGACATCTACAGGAGGCGAGGTCTTAAGAAAGCCGCCTCTCTCCTCAAGGACCCCCCCTCCCCCCAACTATGCCCCCTTTACACAGCCACCATCGGGAAAAAGCCTGAAGACGAGCATTCGGCGGCACAAGGACAGCTTCTTTCCCTCTGCCATCAGATTCCTGAATGATCAATGAACCACAGACACGGCCTTAATTTGACAGTTTGTGCACAATTTTCTTTCTTTTTTCGTGAGGTGGTTGACACTGCTACAAAACAGCAAATTTGGTGACTGTTCATGATAATAAATTCTGATTGTTTTCTTTTTAAAATATTGAGTTTAACAAAAACCCTTTACACAAGGTGAACTAATGATAATAAATCAAATCATATCATAAATCCATTGTAAATTAGAAACAGGACCATAATTATTATAGAATTTGATGTCCTGAATGACTGATTATAATAATTAAACAATTAAATCATAACTCATCCTATGTCCAAAAATAATATTGAACACAAACATTATACAACGAATACATATAAAATTCCCTTCTATTAAATGTTATTCTTATCTGACGTGATATGATCCGTTAAACTACTCCTTTATTTATTAGTTTTAATAATAAAAAGGTTAAAAAAAGGAATCTTTAAAATCCCAACTAATCTACCCCCTCCCTCTAAACAAGATTATCTGTAGATATTGTAAATATGAATCAAATAATGGCCCCCGGACACCAGGCAGGGAATCCCCGGAGCATCCAGACCACTTAAATCCTCAGATAATGATAATAACCACAAAAGGGCCCCACATCTTCTCAAATTCAGACTTTGCATCTTTAATATTAGATCTAATATTATCCAAACTGAAATAAGATGTGACATCATGTAACTATTGAGTGTGAGTGGGTGAAACATTATCTTTCCACTTCATCAACATTGCTCGTCTAGCTATCAACGAAGCAAAACCTAAGATTCTCATCCGGGTGGAGGACAGAGATAGATCCTAAAGAAAGAAAAAAACAGATAAAGCCATCAAAGGGCTTGGTTCTAATTTAGTCTTTATGGTGGAACACGGGAATGCAGGTGGGGACCTTTCTGGGCTGCTCAGGCTGGCCTGTCTCCATCCTGGGAACTCCTCCCCGTGGATTCCCAATAAAGACTGAGAGTCCCTAGCCTCCTCCCTCAATTCCAGCCTTGGACCCAAGCCAGAAGAGTGTAGTGATATGCTGGATGTTTCAGGACATTAAAGCCTTTTGACCATGTTCTTTGAGCCTGCGCGAGGTTATTGATCTTAAGAATCATTGATAAAGTTTGGAAAGTATCTTTCCAAAAACGTTCTAAGTTCTGATTCTGAATTTAGGATCATAAATTGAACTTGAATCTGCTTTAGAAGTTCCTATTGATTTTAGAACATTCACCGCCACTTGGAGGAACTCAAGGAGAAGAGAATCGGGAAGGCTGAAAGTAATCAGTCAATTTGTCAGCTGTTCCAAGAATGGCGATTGAGATCTACAGCCTACAGAAAATGGGTGTCAGGTCTTAAGGCAAAAGCTTCTCGAACCTGTTGTGCAGCAAGAGGCACTGAGTGGGAATACCTCATCTCCAGGTTTGGCCTGGTGTCTTTAAGGTTAATCCTCTGCACACTCCAGAGCACGGAAAGCGCAAGAAGAATCAATAGGTGCTTTGTAACAAAGTGTGATTCTTTTTTCAAAGAAAATACTGAGAGTGTGGAAGAAAGATAGTGTTTTAGCAGTGGGGTGAAAGTTGCATGAATATTTGTCAGTAGTGTTGGTGTGATGGACATTCACTATCAGATATTTATTCCCACCTCAGCTTTGTAGCGCAGTAACAGAGTCCAACGTTCAAACAGCTTCCTGATAAATAGTTTAAACTTCTAACTGGTACCTTTTTCCTGTCCTCTTGATATGAGAAAGAAAACCAATACTCCCCATGTTGAAATAGAGAGACAGGGTCCAGCCCGAAATGTTGACTGCTCATTTCTCCCCATGGACTACAGGAAGGATATTGGACAGGAGATTTATTTGGATTTTTAAAAAGAATTTAAACATACAGCATGGTGACAGACCCTTTTAGCTCACGAGTCCATGCCGCCCAATTGCTCCGGAATGACCTACAACCCCTGGTACATTTTGGAAGGTGGGAGGAAACCGGAGCCCCTGGGGAAAACCCACACAGACACGCAGAACGTACAAACTCCTCACAGGCTATGCGGGATTCGAACCCCAATTCCGATCGCTGGCAACACGGTTGGCGTGGCAGTTAGCGTAATGCTTTTACAGTGCGAAGGATCAAGACCTGTTTCAAGTCCCACACTGTCTATAAGGATTTTGTATGTTCTCCCTGTGTGTGCATGGGTTTTCCCCAGGGGTTCGGGTTTCCCCCTACCGTTCAAAATGTACAGGGGGAGTAGGTTAATTGGGTGTCAATTTAGCACCAAGAACTCATGAGGCAAATTGGCCTGTATGTCTAAATTTAAAATGTAAACAGAGCTGCACTAACCGCCAGGTTATCTGCGCTGTCCACAATGTTGCCTGCATTGGAGAACGTGCCTTATGAGGCAAGGTTAACAAAGCCAAGGCTTTTCTCTTTGGAGTGACGAAGGATGAGAGGTCTACAAGATTATGGAAGGTACAGACAAGGCAGATGGTAAAAAATACCAGAGGACGTCTGAATAAGGAGAGGGAGGAATGTTTAAGGGAGACATTAGAGGAAGGTTTTTACACAAAGAGTGATGGGTGGACTGAATGCATTGATTGATGGTGGTGGAGAAGACTGGCATACTATGAACATGGATGCCAGAAAAAGAGAGTGATGTGTGTGAAGTAGGGAAGGTTTATATCAGTGGGTCTCAACTTTTTTCTTTCCACTCACATCCCATTTTAAGTATTCCCTAGGCCATTGGTGCTCTGTTGGTAGTAAGGGATGACTTAAGGTGGGATGTGGGTGGGAAGGGAAGGTTGAGAATCACTGCACTAGACCCAATTGTTACTGAAATATTTTGCTTGAGAAAAATTGTCACTGGCCCATTTCCTTTGGAGGTCTGAAACCGTGCACATAACGAGTCAACAAGGAATGATTAAAACAGTGGTGTTCAACTTTTTTCTTCCCACCCACATCCCACTTTAAGCCATCCCTTGCTAATCACAGAGTAGCAATGGCATATGAAATATTTAAAGTGGTAGGTATGTGGAAAGAAAAAGGTTGAGAACCACTGGTTTATAGAGTTGAGTAGTTTTATAAACTGTATTTTGGAATAACATTATGGGCCATAGGGCCTGTACTGTGCTGTAATGTTCTATATTCTGTGGATGATGCCTGATGTCCAGTGTCCTTCTACTTCTCACTGTTTTCCACATGCACCTTACAACACTACAATATCCCGTCCACTTAGTCTAATCAAGGAGAACCATACCACAAAACACAGAACCAATGAATCCAGTGCAACATCCTAGGAAAAAGAATGGACTCTCTTCATCTCAATTTAAGACATTTGCAATTGATGAGATGGAATAATCGTTCACAAGCTTGAAGGATTTCAAATACCGAACACGCAAGAACTACATCTGAAGAAAAGATCATCAAGATGAACCAAAATGGACTTATTATCTGAACATTGGCAAGTTAAGCTATCACACGGTTAGAAAATAGTTAAGAAATGATGAATGAAAATCCTTTGAGATTTTAGAGATGTGTGCAGTTGAGATTAAAGAAGTGAATACTCAATTTAGGATCACAGAAGCCCTTCTATCAGGAAGCACTTAATGATTCCCTGGAGCACTCGATTAACGAATTCCTCTTTAGTTCAGTAGACTATTGGAACAGTTAATGGAGCGAGCGTCTGCTCCTAGGAAAATTCCTGGCAGGATTTTGATCTCAACAGTAGTTTCAGGAAGGACGAAAGCTGGGCGAGAAATCTTCACTTTGCAGCAGGGGCTGTGATAGATTTTCTGTCCAGGATACTTATTTCTCTGTGGCCCTGAGAAATGTTGTTTCGGCTGGTTGAACATGATCATAAACTTCAAAGTTCATCTTTATTGTCAGAGCACATGACTGATGTCACAAACAACCTTTAGACATTTTTTTTGAACTTGAACTTGGTTTTTTTAGGTCAATGAATTCAGGATTCTTATTGTTAAAAAATTTATACTTCTAATCGGCAACCTTTGCTCATCTCTTGATCTGATCAAGAGAAACAGTACTTTCAACGTTGATCTGATTCAGACTGCAATATTCCCTTGACCTGACCAAGGCTGACAACACAGATGATGAGTTTATTGTCATATGCATTGCACAGTATACACATGCATCCAAATTCTTATTTGCTGCAACCAAACTTTTGTAAAAAAAAAACCGACTATAATGGACATTAAGTCACTCTGGTGTGGAAATAAATTAATGTGATAAAAAGCAGAGAGATAAATGAATGATCACAGTTCCAGAGAGTGGAAGAGAACAGTTCAGACAGGCCTTTTGGCGGTCCCAGAGAAGTTAATGATTGGGGTAGCACAGAGTGGTTCAAATGACTGAGGTCTCTGGGATGAAGCCTGTCCTTGAACCCAGAGGTGCTGGACTTCAGAATTTAAATTTTAAATATTAATTTAGACATACAGCATGGTAACAGGCCCTTCCAGCCCATGGTCCCGTGCCACCCAAATCAGGGTCGGCGCCAAGCGGAGCATTCCCCACAAACAAGGTGCTGTGCCCCCCCCCCCACCATCCTTGGCTGTCAGACACACCCACGCTCCCTCCCGCGTTTAGGTTGATTCATGCCAGTGACTCTACACCCTCCCCCCTCCCCCCAGCTACATCCCTGGTGTGTGTCAGGTGTCAGTAGCGTCTTGTGACGCTTGATGCAATAAAAGGATCGCCACATCAGAGGGGTGGGAGGATCGTGTTAGTGGTAGGTAGGTCTCAGCCAGCACCACTGCCCCTCTCAACAGGTAGGTCCTTGCTAGCACCCTTCCAGACCAAATACACCTGTGTGAACCAATGATTCTTAACTTTTTCCTTTCCACCCACATCCCACCTTAAGTAATCCCTATGCCATCTGGGCTCTGTGATCAGTAAGGTGGGATGTGGGTGGAAATAAAAAGTTTGAAAATCACTGTTTTAATCGTCCCTCATTGACTCGTTATGTGCACGGTTTCAGAACTCCAAAGGAAATGGGCCAATGAACATTTTTCTCAAGCCAAATATTTCAGTAACAAATGGGTCTAGAGCAGTGATTGTCAACCTTCCCTTCCAACCCACATCCCACCTTAAGCAATCCCTCACTAATCACAGAGCACCGATGGCATAGGGATTACTTAAAGTGGGATGTGAGTGGAAAGAAAAAAGGTTGAGAACCACTGAATTAACCTCTTTGGAATGTGGGAGGAAATCAGAGCACATGGAGGAAACCCACCTCCGACCTGGGGAGAACGTACAAACTCCTTGGAGGCAATGGCGGATTTGAATCTGGGTCACTGTGGCTATACCAGTGTTGAGCTAACCTCGACACTAACATTGCTGTTTAGAAGTTGCAAAACATTACATGCAGAAGAGGTTGTTACTAGATAACTAATGAAGACCAAATACAAAAAAAAGGTATATTTTTTATTTACAGTCAAAGCCAATTCCAGCCATTGAAACCCGCGCTGCTCAATTATACCCAAATTAACCTACCACTCTAGACATTTTGGAGGGAAGGAGGAAACCGGAGGACCCAGAGGAATCTTACGCAGGTCATGGTGAGAAGGTAGAAACTCCTGCCGGACAGCACCAGATTAGAACTGGTGCTGTAATAGTGACCTGCTAACTGCTTTGCTAAATTTAGAAGTTAAATTTGGAGTTAAAGAGATAAAGAAATCAAACACAATCCTAAACCACTGCCTTGGGCTATTTGCTTGTCTGCAAATTGATGGAATGTTTCTCAAGCCTGGAAGAATTCAACTTGTGTCTTGGGCATTCTGTGTAAAATTATATCTCTGATGTAACTTGCTCCCTCAAAATAAGACCAGATTAAATTAAAACAAAATCTGCATGTTTAATCTGTTTGGTTAGCTGGAAGTATTTCCTCCTTGGTGGGGAGGGGATACCCACTGCTTGGAGCAGTGGTTACCGGTATTAGAGCATATGAAATAGGAGCAGGGGTAGTCAATCTAGCCTGTCAATCCTGATGACATCCGTGGGATTATCAATGAACACCTCCAAGTCAGAATCAAGATCTTGGCTGATTCGACCATAGACTCAGCACTGCTTGCCTGCCTGTTTTCCATAAACCTTAATTCCACTGTTCTTCAGAAATCTTTCTATGTCTTACCTGCCTTTAATATCTCACTCCATCTTTATCAAACAGGCGTCAAGAAGAGTGCAGTTACCTGCCTGAATGACAATCACCTGTAGCACTTACATCAACAGTGATGAAGTCTATTTGAAAGGCTGATGTTGAAACATATCAGCTCCAGTCTGAGTGGTATACATTCAAGTTCACCTACTGTAGCAACAGGCGGATGCCATCTCACTGCCTCTATATAAAGCCCTGGAATACCTGGACAGCAAAGATGCAGACATCAGGATGCTCTTTATCGACTACAGTTCGGCATTTAACACCATCGTCCCCTCAAAACTGATCAGCAAACTCCAGGGCCTAGGTAATTGGATCATGAATTTCCTCATCTCCAAACCACAATCAGTGAAGATTGGTAAGAACTTCTCCACAATCTCCATCAGTACCGGAGCACCACAGGGTTGTGTTCGTAGCCCATTGTTCTACTCACTTTACACCTACGACTGTGTAGCTCGGTACGACAATAACACCATCTACAAATTTGCCGACAATATGACGTTAGTGGGTTGGATAAAGGAAGTGGATGAATCAGTATACAGGATGGCGATTTAAAACTTGACTGAATGGTGCACCAATAACCTTGCACTCAATGTCACCCAACTAAGGAAGTGATTGTAGACTTTAGGAAAGGAAAGCCAGAGGTTTACGATCCAGTGATCTTCAGGGAGATCAGAGGTGTAGAGGGTGAGCAAATTTAGAGTTTTGAGAGATAAATCTTCGAGAATCTTTCTTGGACCCAATACACCAATGGCATCGTGAAGAAAGCCCGTCAGCCCCTTTACTTCCTCAGGAGTTTGCAGAGGTTCTGTATGACACCATAAACCCTGGCAAATTTCCACAGAGGTGTGGTGGAACATGTGCTAACCGGCTGTATCACAGTCTAATATGGGGACACCAGGACCCCTCAGCATAAAGCCCTCCAAAAGGAAGCGAACACAGCCCAGGATATTACAGGAAAAGCCCTCCTCACTATTGAGCACATCTACAGGGAACGCTGCCGTCGGAGTGCAGCAGCCATCATCAAGGACCCTCACCACCCAGCACACACTCTGTTCTCACTGCTGCCATCAGGAAAGTGGTGTAGGAGCCACAAGTCTTGCACCCACCAGGTTCAGGAACAGCTGCTCCCCCTCCACCGTCAGAGTCCTCAACCATAACTCAATCAGAGACTCATTTAAGGCTTCTTACTTGTGCACGTTATTGAATTTAAAAAAAAATTCTCTGTATGGCACAGTTTGCTACATTTGTTTTCTGCTTACATGTATGCAGTCCCAACCCACCAATTTTCCCCTGCAACCGCTGCAACCGTGTCTGCCTGTCCCGCATCGGACTTGTCGGCCACAAACGAGCCTGCAGCTGACGTGGACATTTACCCCCTCCATAAATCTTTGTCCGCGAAGCCAAGCCAAAGATATATGTCCTGTGTTGTGACCCAAGCTTTCTGGGGAAGGGTCAGGGTGTTGGAGGCTTTATACAAGGTCAAAAGAGGAAGGGGCCACAGGTCCAGTCACAGGACGGGGCGGAGCCAGGCAATCAGGAAATAAGGAATACAACACAGTTCAGCTGTTTACCACAATGTGTTTACTTGTCTTAACACCGAGGATCGAAGAACACTGTTTTGTCAGTTGAACTTTACAATTGTTTGATATTAATGAACTTGAACTTGAAATACAATCAATGAGGTGGGCTCTGCAGAAGAGATTAAAGTCGTTCAACAAATCAGTCTTTGAAATATGCATTGATCCAGTATAATCTCTCTAAAATATAAGTACTAGTTAACACTTATAATGGATGTGTGTGTGTAGGTGTTTGTGCGCGTGTGTATATGAATATGTGTGTGTGTGTGTGTGTGTGTGTGTGTGTGTGTGTGTGTGTGTGTGTGTGTGTGTGTGTGTGTGTGTGTGTGTTTGTGTGTGGGGTGTATGTGTGGAGGTGTGGAGATGCGTATTGTTAGGTCTGCTTTGTTCATGAATGAGTGAGTCAAACACCAGACTGAGTCGAAATCAAGGTTCTTTGTTCTTTATTGCCGGATTGTAACACTTGCAACTAACAGTGTTAGTTGGAGAAGGCGGATTCTGCCGTTATCAGCAAATGGTGTTTTTTATATACCTTAGGATACGTACTTAGTAAATTATCATATCATGACATTGTCCAATGAATAAACTGTTGCTGTCCCTCTCTGCTAGCCTCCTGCACATCAATTTGTCATCCCCACTCTTATCTTGAGAGTACAAGGTCACAACTGCATCTTGTTATGGCCCAGCACTGGGTGACTCCCTCGACATTCCCAGCTCATGATGTTTTTACCTAACAGTATGCATGTGGGTGTGTGTGTGCGCATATGAATGTGTGTGTGTGTGCATATAAATATGTGTGTGTGCACATGTGTGTGTGAGTGTGTGGGTGTGTGTGTGTGTGTGGGTGTGTGTGTGAGTGTGTGTGTGGGTGTGAGTGTGTGTGTGAGTGTGTGGGTGAGTGTGTGGGTGTGAGTGGGTGTGTAGGTGTATGGGTGCGTGTGAGTGAGTGTGTGTGTGTGTGTGAGTGTGTGAGTGTGTGGGTGTGTGTACATGAGGGTGTGAGTGTCATGTAGTTAAAGTCTGTGAATGCTTACCTCAGACTTCCCACTAAAGTATTTGAATAGGGAAATAACAGGATGCAAATCACTCAGGTGCGCCTGCATGGGCAGTACACTGAAGCACTGGAGAAGCTCAGCAGGTCAAACAGCATCCAGAGAAAGAGAAAGGCAGCCGACGTTTTGGGCCTGAGCCCTTCTTCATGAGTGCTGACAATCAGACAACCTGCCGAAAGAAAAGGTTGTGAGAAGAGAAAGGGGAGGAGCAGAGCTAACAGGTGAGAAGTGGATACAGGTCGATACAGGTGAGTACAGGTGAGTACGGGTGGGAGGGTAAAAGGGAAAGAATGCAATGTGGAATGACACACAAGCCTCTGGTTTGATGATACTTAGAATATTGATGTTCAGTTCTGGTCACCTCATTACCGAAAACAAGTAGATGCTTTTGAGAGGGTGCTGAGGGAATTTACCTGGAGGTCGCCTGGAATGGAGAGCATGTCATGTGAAGCAACATGTCATTTGGAGCGGTGAAGGATGAGATTTTACTTCAACATGAGGTATAAGATTGTGAAGTGCTGTGATAGGGTGGACAGCCAGTATCTTTTTGTTGGGTGACAGTAACATAAACCAGAGGACATCTGGCTGGTTGCATCACTGCCTGGTATGGAGGCACCACCTCTCAAGACAAGAACAAGCTCCAGAGGGTTGGCTGTTAACTCGGCCTGCGACATCACAGGCACCAGGCGTCACTCCATCGAGGACATCTACAAGGGGCGGTTGTCTTGCAAAAAAAAAAGCAGCCTCTATCCTCAAAGACTCCCACCATCCAGGCTGTGCCCTCTTCACTCTGCTACCATTAGGGAAAGGATCAGGAGCCTAAAGATGAGCACTCAGCGGCACAAGGACAGCTTCTTCCCCACTGCCATCAGATTCCTGAATGTTCAATGAACCATTTTTTGTGCACGGTTATTTTTATTTTTTATATTATTGTTGTAAAGTGTTTTATATGAATGTTTACTCCATGATGCTTCCGCAAAACACTGAATTTCATGAATTGTTCATGACAATAAAGTCTGATTCTGATTCTGATCAGGGGAAAGTTTATGGGAGGTGTCAGTGGTACATTTTTACAGAATAGTTGGTGTAAAGGTTAAAGCCTTGTGTTTTTATTCTTAGTTAATTTTGTGCCTTTCTCTTTAAGAAGTATTGTTTATAGTGTTACCACAGTGACTATGACATCATATGTCATAATATCCCCAAAGATTAAGAGCTTCCATCTTATTCTTCAACAAACTATGAAGGAAACGTGAGGTGAGATCATTTTCTTTGAATTTGTCTTATTTCATCTTATTTTGTCTTATTTCTTCTTGTATATCCCTTTCAAGTTAAATGTTGTTATATCTTTAAATATAATCAAATGTTTTGTTTATGAATCATTATTAACGTCTTGATGAAAAGGTATGCAAAATGTCTATCAGTTTTATCAGCGATCTACAAAGTTTGGTTTATTGGATTAATAAGATAGTAAGTCGGAATATCGTCCCCACATTTCCTTTAAAGATGACACGTTTTGAAATTAGGAAATACTCGAACTTGGAAAGAAAATGATAATTGAGAACTTTGTTTGGGAGAAAAGTTGCTAAAGTTTGTTTGAAAGTACTCAACTTGTTAAAAGCAAGAGACATTCTCCCAGTAAAAATAGAATATTCAAGAAGCATCTATAAGAGCATGTGGGTGAATTGCACTGTTTTAAAATTGAGCTAAAGTAAAGGAAGACACCTGTGACCTTAGAAAGATAAGATACAGCTCTAGTTTGCAGAATCTGGCAGGAAACCTAGAAGAATGTGTTCTTGAAAGTTATAAATCACTGATAAACCAGCTTGTGTGAGGAACCACAGAAGACATTCAACCAAGCTGCAATCCTCTTAAAGGGAACAGGCAAGATACACATTTGTTTACAGTTCCAAGGAACCAGGATAAGCTAGGAGAAGACAGGCTCTAGTGTGAATAACCCAAGATGGATAAGAAGAAGCCTGGTCAGGCTAAAGACCTCGAGCAAACAGCTCCTCTCATAGAACTGTTTGGTTGTGAGTTAAGCCAGCGAGGTGGGCCAACAATGCATGGCAGGAGATCAGAGCCAGCACCATTGAAGGAGCGACTTCAACTACCAAGCAAGAAGAGGATGAAATCAAGGCACTGCAGGCCTCATTAGCTGACTTAAAGGTTAGTGAAACTGGAACAGATGAATGTACGTTGCAAAGTCCCTCTAGTGCTGGACCGAGTGAAATTCAGAAGATAGAGACTCAATCAGTGGTATCTGAATGTTCAGATGTGAATCCTAATGGTAGTATTTCCAAGGTTATGAGTACAGGAACATCTTCAAAGTCTTCAAAGGCATCTAGAGCAAGTACAGCTTTGCATACTTCAAGCATATCAGCTCTGCATGCTAAGGTGCAAGCAGACTTGGCTACTGTCTGTACTCAATGTGAGTGGTTGGAGAAAAGAAACACTTCTGAAGATATGGATTTGAAATGAAGAATCAGAAACTAAGGCAAGAAGTTGATGTCAGGAATCAGAAACTGATGTTACAAACGGCTAGTGAAGAACAAAACAGATGAATGAATCAAGAAAAGAAAAGACTAGAGCTGGAGGAACAACGTGCTATGCATATGGCCAAAGTAAAGCATTAGCTCAGGCAAGATATATCACTCAAAGTGAAATACCCAAAGGGCTAGCACCTCACCTTCCAGCAGATAAATGGGTAACGCAGCCCTAAGAATAAAATAGACTCGAGCTAGTGCCATTCAATCTCTCCAGAGCGCACAATATACAAATCTTCCCGAAAAGAGAGTACTTCAAAAAAGTTCAACCATGCGAGTGGATCATACTCAACCCTTGACGTCTCTTCGTGTTGCTGGAAGAACCAGTGACAAGTCAAGGATCTCCACCAATGCCGTCACTTACTTACCAAGGATTCCCACCAATGCCATCACTTACAAGTCCAGGACCTATACCTATGGCTCCAGTTCAAGATCTGTTTGTTCCATTCACAACAAGACAACCAGTCGCAAGCCACGGTGGACAAGACAATATATTATCACAAACTGAAATTTCTGCCATGTTAGCGCGGCAACAAGGTTCATACTTTTTATCTCAGAAGGAAATTCCAGTTTTTAATGGAGATCCATTACAATATCTGACGTTCATGAAATCCTTTGAACATCACATTGAAGGTAATACTAAAAATGCTAAAGATCGTCAGTATTGCCTGGAGCGGTTTGCTGGAGGACAGGTGAAGGATTTAGTCGAAAGTTGCCAATATATGGATTCAGAACAAGGTTTTAAAAGGCAAAAGAATTCTTGCGTCCTCATTATGGGGATGAACATCAAATCGCAAGAGCCCACGTGGCCCAGATTCTTTCTTGGTCAGCCATAAAATCAGAAGCCACAAAGGCTTCACAAGCATATGCATTCTTTCTGAGAGGATGTTGTAATGCAATGGGAAGAAGTGTACATTTGCAAGATCTGAATTTGCTTGCTAATTAAATAAATTACCTTATAAGCTGAAGGATTTATGAAGAACCAAAGCTGGAGAGCTTCAAATGATTCTAAGAAGGGACGTCACTTTTGAGGGTGTAGTACAATGCTTAGAACGGCACGTATATGTTTACACCATGACACTATAAAGGATACATCAATAGTCCCTAAAGATGTAAAGAAATCTAAATCATGGTCTCAGCAGAAACAAAGGGAGGTACCTTTGTTAATGCTGTGTCAGATACAAACACATAAAGAACAAGGAAAGGAAGATCAGGCTATTCAGGAAAACTGATTGTATTGCAAAGATAAACATACTTTAGAAAAATGTTAACATTTTGAAATTAGGAAATACTAGAACCTGGAAATTGTCGTCTATTGTCGTTGCCTGGAATGCATTGCTGGGGGTTGGTGGTGGAGGCTAGTACAATAGGACATTGAAAAGACTCTGACAGGCACATTGATGTAAGAAAAATAGAGGGTTATGGGTGTGAGGTGGGGAAGGTTTAGATTGTTGAGTAGGGTTCCATAGGTCGGCACAACATAGCGAGCCGAAGTGCCTGGATTATTCCATTTAAATACGCGTTCACAGTTGCAATTCACGCAAACGAAGTGACGGTTCAGTCTTTTGGTCATTCTGGAGTCGCTTGGGAGGTTCAAGATACTGTTGGGAATAATCGTTGCTTGAATCTTGAGATGCCGGACTTCATCCTTCTGTGCCTTGTGCCTGAAGGTAGCAGTGAGAAGAGGCTGTGACCAGGGTGCTGGGGGCCCGGTATGTTGCCTTCGCCTCGATGCATTCAATGGATGGGAGCTTGATGGAGAATTTGAACCTCTGTTGTTCCTCCTGGAGTAGTGAGGAAGCAGTACTACCTGCTGGAGACTGCGAACGGCTGCTCCTTCACGGGCTGACTCTGATTCTTTTAAGCCGTTTCTCGAGTTTCTTTATCACCTGTCTTACTCAATGCATCCTGTGCTCAGATATGGCAGGACCTGATGGCTTCAAAGTCTTTTAAATGAGGCAGTTCCGACTATCAATCACAGGTTTAGATTACACTTCAATGTCATCTGCTTATAAATATTTATGTCACATTCGGCATATTGTTTGTTTTAAAGATGCATCAAAATGATATACATACCAATGGAATGCTTCAAAAATCTTACAGGCAGAAACCTTGTGTGAAATGTATATTTAATCATAGTTTAGTTGCTGCCTTGTGTTTCATTAATTATGTTCATGTATACAAATCATTGCGGTATTTAGAATTGTAGATAGGGTGCTATCCAAGCCACTCTAGTATCAAGTTCACTTTCAGATATAATGGGTGCAAGAATTTGGCCTTTTGAGGCACAGATTTTTGCTGTGCAGTGGAATCCGTTGGTTTCATGTGAAACTTAATCTCTTTTTCGTGTTTGTCCATCTGGCATCAATTTTAAAATGATTATCCCTCTTTTCACATCCCAGTATGGTCATGCCCATGCTGAACTCTGAATCCTCATCTGGTCCTGGAACTCCCAGTCAGCCTGTGCAAACTTGAAACCACTCCCCCATCCTCTCAAAATCACGAGGGGAATAGATCGGGAGGACGCAGAGAGGCTGTAGCCCAGAGTCGGGGAATCGGTAACCAGAGGTGGGGAATCTGAGGGGTGACTGTTTTCCACTGAGGGGATGGAATGAGGTGCTGCTGGAGGAGGTGGTTGAGGCAATAAAAAAATTGGACATATACATGGATGGGCCAAACACAGGGCGGTGGGATAAATGTAAGTATGGGTGGAATATTTTGGTCGGCTTGGACAATGTTCCCTCTAATTTTTAGTTATCATTTGGCACAAAAATCTTACGTTGTGCAAATTTCTTTTCTCCTGCCACAAAAGTATGTGCGCACTAAATGCTTGTACAAATGTAAACTTGAAATGGTTTCAAGATCATTTTGGCACATGGCTAATAAAACTGTATTGGTATGTTTTAATCTAACGCAAGCATCGTGGTGAGGTGACGCACATTAGTGAATGAGTGCAAATGTGGGACAGAACGTTTCTGATAATCTGAATGCTTGGGACTGGATGGTTTTCGGTTAACCGGATTTTTCGGATCGCTGAGATATTACTTTTAGTCTCAGCAGAATTCTGGTATCAGCAGTTAAATAAGGAAAAAAACAGTGGAAGGAATTTCAATCCTTAACAAAAAACAATGCGATCTCTCTGCCTACAAAATAAGACAATGTGGCGGCCCGCCACCGCGGAGATCAAGCCGGCGCATTGTGCGGCGCGGGTCCTAGTAAACAGCAGCATAACACACTGCTACACGTCCCTTAACACAGCGAACCAGCTTAGTTAAAAGCTGGAGCAGCACAAGACAAACAACCCTAAAATGGCATATCAATGAATCAGGAGGGAGACTGAATACTTGGCTGAATAATGCAACAGCAAACCTCGCACTCAATGTCCCCAAAACTAACTTCAGGAAAAGAAAGCCAGAGGTCTACAATCCAGTGATCATTGAGGAATCCAAGGTGGAGGGGTGAGCAACTTTTCTCTTGGGAGTCACTATCTTGAGGGATATTTTCTGGACCCAACACACCAATGGCATCGTGAAGAAAGCACGTCAGCGTCTCTACTTCCTCAGGAGTTTGCGGAAGTTTGGTGTGACACCAGTAACCCCAGGCAAATTTCTAGAGGTGTGGTGGAAAGTGTGGTGACCGGTCTGCTATGGAAACACCAATATCCTTGAGCGTAAAGCCCTCCAAAAGGTAGTGAACACAGGCAAAACCCTCCCCACTATTGAGCGCATCCACAGGGAACGTTGATGTCGGAGAGCAGCAGCCATCATTAAAGACCCTCACCACCCAGTGAATGCTCTGTTCTCGCTGCTGCCATCAGGAAAGAGGTGCAGGTGCCACAAGACTCGCACCCAACAGGTTCAGGAACAGCTGCTCCCCCTCCACCATCAGACTCCTCAACGACAAACTCAATCAGGGACTTATTTAAAGACTTTGACTTTTGCACTTCGTTGATTTTCTTTTTGTTCCTTCTGTATTACACAGGCAGTTTATTTATATTTCTTTTTTTGTTTACATGTTTACACGGTGTACAGTTTACTTTTGGCACTAACAATCTGGGGTAAATACTGCTGTCCCCACAGAAAAAGGAATCTCAGGGTTGTCATACACAATAAATCTGAAATCTGGGTGGGTTGTGAAGATCAGGTTGTTGGGTCTATTTAAGGCAGAGATTGATGGGTATCCAAATAGTCAGGGCTTCAAAGGTTATGGGGAGAAGGGAAGGGAGTGGAGCTGATTGGGATATGGGTCAGTGCAGGAAAGTAGTACTAATGTTATGTGACATGAATGAACGGTGGAACGGACACATGAGGTCAAATGGCTAGTTCCTGCTCCTATTTAAATATTTTTTATATCCAGTATAAATGTGATGAGTATTCTGGGGTTAAAGGTGTCACATGATGGTCCTTTGAAAATAAAAGCAAATAATGATCAGAGAAAGACGAGCTGCCCCTCAAATGGCTCATGTCTGATAAAATGAAGGATCAGCACTTAAACCCCCTCACCTCCCCACACACGCGCACACACGCACATATGCACACACATGAACACACACACACACACACACACACACACACACACACACACACACACACACACACACACACACACACACTCTCTCTTCACATGCAGGACAAAAACAGAACGGTAAAATCAGGGCAATAAGGGGAAAATCTCTCTAAACAAAGGCTCCAAATTTCCGAGGTGGCCATACCTTCAGCTGATGAGGCCTTAAAGTTCGAGCATTCCCTCCCTTAGCCTTTCCCACTCCTTGCTCTCTACAAAACCAAGCCTACCTCTTTTCAGAATCCTCTGGTCAGTGCACTTGCCAACCACACTTTGTATCCTCTGTCCGCTGCAATAGCGTGGATCTCCCAGCGGCCACCCATTTCATTTCCCCGTCCCATTCCCTCGCTGACACATCTGCCCATGGTCTCATGTACTGCCAGACCGAGACCATCTTCTGAATGGGAACCCTCCAACTGGATAGCATTAATATCGACATCTCTGGCTTTCGATAAACCCCCCCTCCCCCCCACAGCTTTCTTCCCCCTTGTTGCCTTCCCCTAGCTCTGTCTCTCCATTCCATCTCATTTCGCACACACATGATCAATTTTAATCTTGTCCCTTAACATCCAATGAACACCTTTTGTTGGTCTGGATTCCTCCCCCAGCCGGTGTTGTCTGAATTCGGAGACTTTATGAAATTTCCTGCTTTGGCTCATTCTACTTATTCCTCAGGGCTCAGGCCTGAGACATCGTCGATATATCTTTGCTTTTTTATGGACGCAGGAAGACCGGCTGAGTTCTTCTGGCATTTCAGTGCATTTTTACCACAATCACCCCATCTTCAGACTTTCATGTTTCACTCGTTGTATCCAGCCTGCCTGGCATCACCTCTGCGAAATGGCTCTGAATGTTTAAGCATAATGAAGGATCAGATCAAGAGCAGGTTTATATTGTTGTCATTGGCTCTGCGTTTCCCACTGGCCAAGAGAGGCGCCCAGGTGGATTAGGCGATCAAACAAACACTAGGGTTCAAAGCACAGTAGCTGTGTTGCTCAAAAGATCAGGACTTGAGCTCCAGTAAGTAGAAATTATATTGAATAGACTTGGAATAAAATAATCTAAGTTGGCATAAATACCCACCTGCATCATTATGTGGAAGAAATTTTATGGAGTAAGGATTGATGCTAACATAGTTGGCAAACAACCAATTTTAAGACAGCATCTGTTCAGCAAGACATTATTTAGCAGCTAAGTTGTCACCTTATCCATAGTCAAGAACATTAATGGGAGTTATTGATGCCTTCTTCTCCAAATTAGACAAAGCAAAAACTTTAATACAATAAAAAATATAATTAATAAAGCTCTTAATCGAGTTCTTACAGGTTTATCTGATGATGTAATCCTATTTTCAGTAACAGCTTGTTTGTCACTCTCTGTATAAATATGTGTTTGTACTGTTACGAGCCCAGAGGACCCCAAAACCCAGCAGCAATAGATGTTCACCAAGACAAAAAGTTACCTCAATCAAAGTTGCTTTCAATTATCTTTAAACATGAGAATAGAATCACACGTTAACTTAACTTAACCTAACTTAACCCCCTTCTAATTCTAAGCGCACGTGTGTGTAATGTGTGTGCATAAGTTCAGAAAGGTTCTTTGCTTCACAGTCCAATCTCACTTCTCATTCCTTCAAGTTCACCGGTTGCAGGCAATTCTTATTCTGTACACAGCATTTAACGTTTATAAAATTCACCAAGCTTTGGTGCTTGAAAGGTTAATGGTTACCGCTCAGGAAGGTTCTTGTCGGTTTTCAGAGAGAGATTTGTTGTTCCAGGACATTCACAACTGATTCCTTTTTAATCAGCCACGCCAGTGTCTTGCCGAAGAAAATTCCCCCCTCAACGTTCTCCGGAAGATAACCTCCACAGGTTGATTTTTGTTTCTCTTATTCCACGTGAAACATTAGACAGCCAGTCCTCTCTTGTATAAAAAGGGCTTTGACCAGGCTGAACAAAGCACTTACAAACCTATTTTCCAAATGGGGTTTTCCACAAGCTTGCCAGCTTGTCCTGTTCCAGTCCCAGCTGCTGTTACTGACTGTAGAAGTGATCTCTCTCTCTCTCTCTCTCTCTCTCTCTCTCTCTCTCTCTCTCTCTCTCTCTCTCTGAGAAAAAGCCTGTTTGATTCTCTGTTTGCAAAACCACATGACTCTTTTAGAACAACTCCAGAAAATCTGCAGCTCCAACAAGATATTTCATATGTTGCCTTTTGTAAACAGTAATCCATTAGTGAAGTATCTTGTGCACGCTCCAAAGCTCTTGTAAAAGCTGTGGAGCTGATATCTAGCATGGGGTAGAGCTCCAGTATTTCAAATAAGATCTGATTTAAAGTCTTTGTATATGACCTACTCTAACAAACCTTTTCCAATTTATCTCCCAAAAGCATATCTATATACTCTGTCTCAGTAGAAGTAGATTTTAGAGTCAGATAGCAGTGGAGATTGCCAGCTACTCACTATGAAATTTGAAATTTCATGTGAAATAAAGTCTGTGAAAAGATGCTCAAGGTTTATGATTGGTTAATTTCATGAACACATTATTGTCCTTGAGGTGAGAATCTCACTCCAAACTATTGGCAACCATAGCTCCGAATCCAAACCTCTGACACGATCTGGAAGCCTTCAATGCCCTCGGCACCCTCTCGCATCCAATACGTGGCACATCTTCAGCCTACCTCAGCAGTCCACAGCCTAGTGTGCATCCTTTGAATGCAGTTGCCGGCAGTCCGCTGCCTGCTTCGATTCCTTGCCTATTGCCAACAGCCTATTGCCTGCATGTTCTTCAACTGCAGAACCCCTCCCTTGTCCGACTCTCAGTCACCGTTTGGCGGGTTGTCCCCTCTGCTTCTCTTTCTCAAATGTGGGAGGGGAGTGGCCTCCCTATTTTCTGGTGTCCTGTGCCAGTCCTCCGTTTCTCCAGAGCCTGCAACCCTTTGACGCTGCTGCCATCTTGGGCCCAGAACCCAAGGTCACATGATTTTAAAATAATCCACTGTCGGCTCCTGTAACAGGCTGGGTGATTTGACTCCGGCACCACAGCAGTACGGCTGAGTCCAACTCTACTCCGAACTGATCACTCGGCTTGTGGACTAGAGTCAAGAGAATTCAACAGCATGGAAACAGGCTCTTGGGTCCAGCCTGTCTATACCTTCTAAATTAGTCCCCTTGAACTTAGCCCATCTCTCTGAGCCTTTCCCATCCATGCATTTGTCTGAATGTCTTTGTTTAGCATTGTAATTGACCTGGCTTCTACCCCTTTTGTTCAATATACACATTGTGCAAAAAAGGAGCCAGTCAATGGGGAATGAATGCAGCCAAGTGACAGCCCATCTCACATAAATTAATGCATTAAAAAGAAAATATAACATGTCATGTCCCTTTTAAGTTTAGAGAAAATTAGATATAATATTAAAGATAGAAAGTTCCAATTTTATGAAATTGTGGGCACATTCTTAGAATTTTTTTATAACTGTATGTTCCAGTGGTTCATTGCCTGTTCTTTGGGGGGTTGCCACTGGTTCCACATTATTATTATTATTTATTCATTATATAGATTCGAGGGAGGGGGTAGATTAGATTTAGTTCTTGTTTATTCTTTTATTTTGTTCAAGTTATTTCAATGAATGGTCACATAGATCATTCCAATTAAATGTTTCTGTGGTATAGCAATTTGAACAGTTGGAAGACGAAAACAGAATTTCACATGGTGCAATATTTTCATACTCTCAGCTGGAAACTTATTTAGAAGAAAGGTTGGAAAGTAGCTTGGGATTGCCTGAGAGTAATTGCTGCTACAGACACAGCAATGGTGGGGAAATTTGTCATAAATATGTGCGGAAAATTGCAGTACAGGGATGGAACAAAATACGGGCCTAAGCAAGGTTGAAGGTACGAGTGGAGAACGAGGCATGGGAGGAACTAGACACAGGCACCATGAGTAATACAGTGGATACTCAATTTTGTGTGATGCAATATAATTGGCAACATAGACTGCGTGTGGCACCGTAGGGGTTGAAAAAATGGACTCCAACAATGCCGGTCAGATGTTTTCGTTCTCGACAAGAAATTGGACCAATATTGCACGCAGTTTGGCCATGTGCAGGGGTGGGGGCTTTAGGGGAGGATTTGGACTTAATATTGAGTAGAATTACAAAAAAATGGGATGCCCGGGGATCCTGAAGTCTTCCTGTTGGGTCTAAAATTGGACGGGACTCAAAAGAGATTTATTATGATTTCGCTTGCAGCAGAAAAAGTGCCATGATGGTAACTTGGAAAACGAAGGCAACATTAGAAATGCAACAATGGTGCAGAGATGAGCATCTGTATTCCATTGGAAAAACTTGCCAGCAAACCTAGAGGAGAAATATGGTTAATTTTAACAAATGTGGAGTGTGTACTAGAAACAACCAAAGGTTCAGGTATGAAAATAATTAAATATAGAATTTTGGATGATACAATTTATTTTTTTTCACTTTTGTATTCCATTGTACCCCTCCCCTTGTTAGGTGGAGTACAGAACCTGTGGAGATGGAGTAAAAGCAGAAGAGAACCTGCCCAGGAATCTGAAGCTCTGTGGTAAACATGAAAGCAGGAACTTAAATTTTGCATAGAACAGAACTCTGGACGTGGATCCGACTGTGAAATAGCAGCCCTGTTCTACTTTATCTGCTTCTGAACATGAGCTGGATGGATATCTGCAAGTGTGGAGATGGGAGGAAAGAGGGCAAGCAGACTTTCTGAACTCCTACATGTTAGTAATATCCCAGCATTATTTCAGTTCATTTTTTTTTAAGACGTTACATAGTCAGATCTGTTGAGTTTTAGTGTTTAAGATTTTAAAAGGGACAGACAGAGTAAACGTGGATAGGCTTTTTCAATTAAGAAAGGGGGAGATTCAAACTAGAGGACATGGTTTAAGATTGAAGGGGGAAAATTATAAGGGGAACATGAGGGGAAATTTCTTTACGCAGAGGGTGGTGGGGATGTGGAATGAGCTTCCGGCAGACGTGGTCGAGGCGGGATCATTGGTTACATTTAAGGAAAGACTGGATCGTTACATGGATAGGAGAGGACTAGAGGGGTATGGACCGGGTGCTGGTCAGTGGGACTAGGAGGGTGGGGATTTGCTACGGCATGGACTAGTAGGGCCGAACTGGCCTGTTTTGTGCTGTATATCCATATAACAATTTACAGTACGGAAACAGGCCATATCAGCCATTCTAGTCCGCACCGATTTACGTGAAACTCCACTAGTTCCACCTACCCATTCCCTTGCCCATAACCCTCTAACCGCCTCATATCCACGTACTCATCTTCTTTCTTTGGCTTGGCTTTGCGGACGAAGATTTATGGAGGGGTAAAGTCCATGTCAGCTGCAGGCTCGTTTGTGGCTGACAAGTCCGATGGCGGACAGGCAGACACGGTTGCAGCGGTTGCAAGGGAAAATTGGTGGGTTGGGGTTGGGTGTTGGGTTTTTCCTCCTTTTCCTTTTGTCAGTGAGGTGGGCTCTGCGGTCTTCTTCAAAGGAGGTTGCTGCCCGCCGAACTGTGAGGCGCCAAGATGTACGGTTTGAGGCGAGATCAGCCCACTGGCGGTGGTTCTTAAATGACAGAATTGACCCTGTTGCAACCACCTCTTCCACTCTTATATTGTTTATTTATTTTTCTTCTTTTTTTCATTTTTGCTTTATATTATGGGGTGAAGAAGGTGAGGGAAAAAGGGAAAAATGTCACTATGTATATTTTAATGATGAATGTTGTATATATTGTTATTGAGGTGGTTCACAGTGAAGTATTAAGTGAAAATGGTAAAAGCAATTAATGATGTAGTTTAATTTACTCATACAGTATCATCCTTTGGTTTGAAGAAGACACGTTGTTGAGCAGTTCACCTGTGGACACGCAGGTGACTCTGCAGTCCCAGTCTGAAGCGCAAAGTCCAACACCATGGAGGCACTGGAAATCCGTTGTTGTAATAACCATGGCAGCTGCTCTGCGACACCATTCATGGCCCTCCAGCAGTTCCTGTCTTCAAAACTGGTGTGAGCTTTGTCGCACAGGGCTCACCAACGAGACCTGACAGCAGCTGGAGCTTCTTGTTCTCTTGGCTGGATGCCACAGTAGTGAAGGGTTCCCTTCACAGAGTCTTTATAACGCTTGCGTGGACAACCGTGAGGTCTCTTTCTGGTCTTCAGTTCACCTACGGCTTACAGTGGTCATCCTTTCTGATGATTGTCTCACACACCACATCTGAGCTCTGATAATCAGGAACTCAATGCTGGTGGACTTCGCTCAATCCAAGACCTCCAGGTTGGAGACACGGTCTTGCCAACAGATGCCAAGGAGGGAAAGGATGGTGCGCATGTGGAATTTCTCCAGTTGTTTGATTTGACATCAGTACAGAGTCCAGATCTCACATCCATAGAGGAAGGAAGGAATGACCACAGCTCTGTAGACTTTCAGCTGCGTGAAGATGCGGACATTGTGTTGATTGGTACGCAGCCTCCACAGGACCTGGCTGGCCTTGCCTAACCCTAACCCTGGAGTCAATTTCCTGATCCAAAGACCCATCACTCCAAATGATGCTCCACAAGTATTTGAAGCTGTTTACATTTGTCGTCAACAATGAATTTTTGGTTTTATGATGTTGGAATTTGGCACAGACTGATGGAGTACTTCTGTCTTGTTCAGGTTGATGGTCAGGCCAAAGAGCATAGCAGCATCTGAGAATTTGTTCAGCATTAACCGCAGAGTACTGCCTTTGTGTGCCAAGAACGCACAATTGCCAGCAAAAAGGGACTGACTGTGTAGAGGCTTTACATCCGTACATTCAAGTGGCAAAGGTCAAAGAGAGAGCCACCCATTTGGGTCCTGATGTACACTCCTGATGTACAGGTACACAATCCTTTATCCGGAATCCTTGGGGGACAGTGTGTTCCAAATGTCGGATTTTTCCAGATTTCGGAAAGCCGACCCGAATTGTGCTGCCATATCCACCCCCAACCCCTTCCAGTCGCTCGGACATCTCCCCCAACCATGATCCCTCGGCCTCCCGTCAGACTCCATCGACCACCGGTCCCTCGGCAACCCGGCAGTCTCCCCCGATCGCAGTCCCTCAGCTGTCTCCCCCGACTGCCGGTCCCTTGGCCTCCCAGCAGTCTCCCCCGACCACCGGTCCCTCGGCGACTCGGCAGTCTCCCTCGACCACCTCCCCAACCGTTGGTCCCTCGACTGCCAGTCCCTCAGCCACCTTCCCCACTTTCCGGATTTTAGATATCCGGATAAAGGATCAGGTACCTGTATATTCATATGCCAATAAATTACTATCCAATTTTCAACTCTGTATGTACGCTTATATGTTAAATGCAATTAAAAAAATTTTTAAAGAAAAAATATATCTTCTCACGATGGCAAAGTTGACATCCTGATTGTTGAGTCGGATAGATGAGCTTGTTGACCTAAATGGCTCCCTTTCTTTGTACTTAATCTGATGATCTTGTGAACTGTAAATATTTATTTAGCCTGAAACAGCAAAGGGGGGAAGTGGCCACCATCTCCCTTGTCAACTTACTCAAGTTATAAACTCTGAAGCTGGCTGTTCAAATTCATCAGTCGAAAATCAATCGTGCATTCATCCCAATATAAAATGAAAAAAAACAAAATCGCCTTCAGCTGTCAGATATTCACCACCTCGTGGTGTAGGGATTTTTAAGATTTGATGTATCTCTGAATTATGAGGTAGTGCGAAACATTGACCAGTTCTTTCAGGGAATCTGCTCTTAATGGCATGTGCAGCTTTTGTGTTATGGAGGGAGATTCTGCAGCTGTAATAATATATAAAATTCAACTGGCTTTTTTTCCCCGCTGTCCGACAGGTCCCTTTAGACGGCCTGTCTGGTGTTTCCTTAAGAACATAGGAGAAGTATTGCACTTGGAAGGCCACCTGAGACCACTCTGTCTCTCGTTTCAGTTGGAGTTGGCTGCATCTCAATTTTATGTACCCACTTGAGTTTCAGATTGCTTGACCGTGCACGGAAAACGATGTGCTTTTGGCCAGGGTGGAGGTAGGCACCATCATAGCATTTCAATGGCTTCTAAATAAATGGCAGTAGTGCCACTGGTGGAAACCTGGGGAGAGCGAGGAGAAGAGTCATGGCACTCCTCCGCAGGGTTTGACCACCCTGTCTGTCTACATCCTACTAGGTGGGGGAAGGGAGAACAGTTTATGTGAGGGGTGTGTGCAGTCCTTCACAATGTTTATTGCTTTTTGTCTGCATCGAGAGTCATAGATGTTCTTCATGGTAGGAAGAGAGCCCCCAGAGACCTTTTCCATTGACTTCACTACCCTCTGCACGGGCTTGCGGTCCGAGGTGGGTCAGCTTCCAAACCAGGCGGTGATACAGTTGCACAGGATGCTCTCGATACATCCTCTGTAGAATGTAGTGAGGATGGAGGGTGATAGATGGACTTTGCTCAGCCTTCGCAGGAAGTCGAGGTGCTGCTGGGCTTTGTTGGCTATGAAGCTGGTGTTAAGGGAACTGGTGAGATTCTTACCAAGTGCACTCCACCGAACTTGATAGTCTTGACGACTTCAACGGTTGAGCCGTCAAAGGCAGCAGAGTGAGATCCCCCAGGCCCTCCTGAAATCAACAATCATCTCTTTTTTTTTATTAACATTCAGGTACAGACTGTTGGGTCTGCACTAGTCCGTTAGCAACTGCACCTCATCTCTGTACGCTGACTCCTCATTCAAACTTATAAGATCCACCACGGTCGTGTCATCAGTGAACCTGATGATATGGTTCGAGCTGTGTTTAGCTGCACAGACATGGGTCAGCAAAATGTACAGCAGCGGATTAAGCACACAGCCCTGTAGTGGTCCACATGCTCAGCGTGATGGTCTTTAAGGTGCTCTTTCTGATCTGAACTGCCTGAGGTCTCCTTGACAATTGCAGAGCAAGGTGTTTAGACCCAGCAGGCTCAACTTCCTTATCAGGTACTGAGGTACGAATGTATTGAATGCTGAACTGAAATCAATAAATAGCATTCATACATATGTGTCCTTGTTTTCCAGGTTGGTGAGGGCTAGATGGAGGGCGGTGGTAATGACATCATCCATAGAGCAGTTGGGTCCATATGCAAACCACAGGGGATCTAGTGATGGGGGAAGCGGGAGCTTGATGTACCCCATGACAAACTTCTCGAAGCACTTGCACTTCATGTTGATGGACCTGAATGTGACAGGGCAGTAAACATTGAGGCAGGACACAAACGACATCTTCAGCATGGGGACAAAGGAGGCGGCTTTGAAGCATGTTGGGACCATGACACTTCTCAGGGAGACATTAAAGATGTTAGTGAGAATGTCTGCCAGCTGAGCTGCATGTCCCCTGAGCACTCTGTTGGGAATAGTATCCCGTTCAGCAGCTTTCCGCAGGATGACCTTGCCCAGCTCTCTCTTCACATCAGCCACTGCAAGACACAGCACCTGGTCATTTGGAGGAGGGGTGGTCTTCTTCGCCGCCACATCATTTTTCACCTCAAAATGTGCGGAGAAGATGTTCAGTGCGTCTGGGAGGGGGGCATCACCAGCACAGGCAAATGGTGTAGTCCTGTGGTTGGTGATATCTTGGATGTCCTTTCACATGCAACGCATGTCCTTGCTGTCCACGAGGTGACTATAAATGCACTGGGAATGTGCATGTTTTGGTTCCCTGATGACCTTAGTCAGCTTGGCTTTTGCAATAGCTAGGGCTAACTCGTCGTCCACTCTGAAGGCAGTGTCTCCCTTCCTGAGCAGCCCATGTACCTCCATGGTCATCTAATTAGAGCGAGTAATGATGGTCTTGAGCTCAGTGACATTGTTGGAACACTAACTCATGTAGCTGGTCACTGACGCCGTACACGCCTCTAGATTGTTGCAGTCCCATCGGTTTGCTGCTTCCTTGAACATGCGCCAGCCAGTATGCTTAAAGCATTCTTGAAGTGCATGAATGGCCCAGGCTGGCCTGGTTTGAACCTGCTTCAGAACTTGTCTGGAGCACCTGACGAGCAGTCAGTATGCTGTGATTAGCATAACAGAGATGTGGTCTGAGTATCCGAGGTGGGGGCAGGGCTCCATCCGATGCATGACGGGTAAGTTCATGTACACAAGGTCCAATGTGGTCATCACCCCTCTCGTAGCAAAGTCCATGTGGAATTTAGGAGAGGGGAGAGATTCAACAGGGATCTGAGGGGTAACTTTTTTTAACACAGAGTGTGATGGGTGTATGGAATGGACTGCCAGTGGAGGAGATTGAGGCAGGTAAAGTGGCAATGTTTAAGAAAGAAATACTGTTCGGATACATGGATAAGAAGGGTTGTACATGGACACAGGTGGGTAGGACATTTTTATCAGCATGGGAAAGTTGGGCCGAAGGGCCATTTTCCACCCTGTATGGGTCTATAACTCTAAAAATCCACAACAGATGAGATATGATATATCTGTAGTGAAGTATTCTACACTGATCCAATATAGATGTTGGTGTACATGTTGTGGAATCGCTGAACATGTTATCGAGTTGATTATATGCGGCAAAGTCAATGGACAGTCTAGTGCAAGACTGACACCTCTAGGCTTATATACTGGGCTTATAGACATCGCTGTTTCTGTCAGGAAATGACTTCATCAGCCCAGATAAAAACCTGTGTTGGATGCAGGTCAATTTCTCAAGTTTTCCACAGCACACCAGCAATTTTGGGAGCGACTTCACTTGCTGGTAAGTGGGTCGCTACATGTCTTTATTAAGCTTTGATCTTCTCGTTCATTTTGCACACACACAGGCCTGTCATCAGTTTTATTGAGAGGTTCAAGAGTTGGGGCTGGACTTATTGATTGAGTGATTAGTCTTTGGAAGAAACCCACTGACAATACGGCCACACACCCCTAGGATCCCATACAAATGCCAGCATGGAGATCGAAACACCTATAAATAAGAGATACATACCCAACAACAAGGGTCTGTGGCAGAGAACTAGGAATATTGTCCGAGATTCCCCAGGATTCTGGTAAATATTGGCAGGCAGCTGGGAAACCCTACTGATGTTGAAATACACTGCCAGACCCCCCGTGAATATTGACACAAAGCAGGAAAAATCTGTTAATATTGAAATAGGCTTACCGACAAATATTGGCATTCACCTCGAAGTCTGTGCCAATTGTGAGGTGTTCTGTAAATACTATGGCACACTCCTAGATATCAGTCAAAATGTTATCGTATGACTAGGGGACCCTTTCTAATATCGGGACTCTCCCCCACAAATGTTGGCATGGGCTCATTTCTAATAATATTTTTCTACTTTGACTAAAAACCAATGAACACTGAAATCCATTTCAAATCTTAACAGTTCCCCAAGGACTCACTGTAAATATTAGAAATTAAAAAAAAATTATAGATGGTGGAGAGCTGAAATTAAATCCGAAAATTCTGGAAATACCCAGAAGGTAGGTAGCAGCAGTGGAGAGAGGTGGAAAAGTTTATCGCCACATATTACAGATGCACCGCAGAGAATAGCTGACCAGATGCATGACCGTTTGGTACGGGAAATGGTCTCCCGGGACCCCCCCCCCACACAAGATGTCAAGAAATTGTGGGAAAATGTGGATGCATGTTAGGATAGCCATTCTCAATGGGGTCCCTACACTTACCCCCCCCCCCCCAAGGCCACAACACATTCAAGTTAAAGCCTTGTTTTCTATTCATGTTACATAAATATTTTTTTAAATGTAATTGGTAGAAGTACGGAAGAAACCAAAACTTGACTGCACTTTGTGGTTTCTGCAGAGAAATGGATCGAAGGTCCAACCACAGGGCCATAAGAGCACGAGAGCGGGCCACCGGAGTCACCCTCCCCCTCATCAATGTGATCTTCAGGGATCTGACAAGGGCACGCAACATCGTTGAGGGCCCCTTCCACCCCACACACAGCACCTTTCAACTGCTCCCATCTGGAATGGCCAGCACCACCAGCATGAGGAACAGCTTCTTCCCATGGGCAGTGAGAATGGCAAACAACTAAAGGAATTGTTCACACTGACCATCCGGGACTCTCATATATACAAAACAATATTTATTTATCTATTTGTATATCTGAGCACTTTGGCCTGCATTTATACTGATTGTCTGCATATGTGTTATGTCTGCTTGTGCGTTTGTATGTTTTGAACTGAGGACCAGAGAACACTGTTTCGTCAGGTTGTACTTGTGCATTCAGATGACAATAAACGTGATTTGACTTTGCAGGGATAGGAGGGGGGGGGCATGAAATTTGAGCAGGGTCCTGTGGGTGGAAGGGTAGGGGGCAGTGTCATAGCCAAAAAGAGGTTGAGAATGGTTGGTTTGGACCATCATAGAAATCTATCTCACCTCTCTCTTCACATTCTGATGCCTCAGAATGTCAACCAACATTTTAAATGCATTACAGATTATAGATATGTTTTTGGAAGAAAAATTGGGGCGGGGTTTTTAGTGTAGGTTACATATAAAAACTTTAAAACAAATCTTACTTTAAATAAAGGAGCTCTGCTCATGCTAGACAGACCAACACCAAGAGCATTTGCAAAAGCTTTGTAGCATGGCCAAAAGACTTCACTGATCAATTATTGTTTATAAAAAAGGCAACAAATGAAAGGATTTGTCGGACCTGCAGGCTGTCTGGAGTGGAACTTGCTATTCTAAGAGGGTTATGTGGTTTTGCAAGCAGAGAGAGTAAAACAGGTTTGTCTCTGAGAGAGAGAGAGAGAGAGAGAGAGAGAGAGAGAGAGAGAGAGAGAGAGAGAGAGAGAGAGAGAGAGAGAGAGAGAGAGAGAGAGAGAGAGAGAGAGAGAGAGAATTCAGTTCTGCAGTTCTACTGTTCAGCAGCAGCTGGGACTGGAACAGGACAAGCTGACAAGCTTGTGGAAAATCCCATTTTGAAGATGGGTTGTGAGTGCTTAGTTCAGCCTGGTCAAAGCCCTTGTGGTTCATTTAAGAGGAGAGGACCGACTGCCTAATGTTTCACTTGAAGAAAGAAAAACATAAAGGAACTCTGTGGTGACCTGAAAGAAAGAGGTTATCATCTGGAGAACCCTGAGGGGGCAAGTTTGTTTGGCAAGACACTGATGGGGCTGATTAAAAGGGATCAGTTTGTGTCCAGGAACAACAAATCTCTCTCTGCAAACCGACAAGAACCATCCTAAACAGTAACCATTTACCTTTCAAACACCAGAGCCTGGTGAACTTCATAAATGTTAAATTCTGTGCACAATATAAGAATTCCCTGCAACCAGTGAACTTGGAGGAATGAGCAGTGAGATTGGACTGTGAATCAAAGAACTTTTCTGAACTTAACACACACATTTCATACACGTGCACTTAGAATTAGAAGGGGGTTAAGTTAGGTTAGTTAAGTTAATAGTGATACGTTGAATTGTGATTTTGTTTTTATGTTTAAAGTTAATTAAAAACAACTTTTGTTTAAGAAACCATTTGTCTTGGTGAATATCTATTGCTGCTGGGTTTTGGGGTCCTCTGGGCTCGTCACAAAGGACACATCCCACCTGGTCACATTCTTTTCATCCCCACATCCCTCCTTTCTACTGGGAATGTTCACCAGATTCATCTGTTGTAAGTCTTACTAAAGCATCTCCTTTTAGTAAAAAATTATGCCTTGCAATTTTTGACCACTTTTCTCTTTAACATGATACCCTCTACTTTTTATTTTACTGTAAAGCTATTCCCTGTGCTTTTGTTCTTATACATCAAGTCCCTAGGTTAAGAACATCCAACGTACAGACAACTCATACTTACAAATGGACTATGCATTGCTTCGGTGATCCGTCGGCTCGAGGAAGGAGAATTTTAATTCGGTTAACATTGCCCTTAACATTGTGTTGAGTGAGTAACTTTGCATGTGGCTTAAAAATTTCCCTTATTTACACTTGCCACTGCATCTCCAAAGTGTAAATCTGATCCAAGTTCTGGTGATGCATCAAAGAAAAGGAAAATGATCATGATGGAAAATAAAGCGGGAATAATAAAGCGAGTGGAAAGAGGTAAAATGCCGTCCGTCATTGGAAAATCATTAGGCTACAGTCGGTCAGTGATTGGAACAATTTTAAAGGATAAAGTGGGAATAATGGGGCATGTGAACGCCCTGACCGATGAAAGCTACAAGTATTACTCAGCAACACAATGGTTTAATTATTGAAATAGAAAGGCTATTGATAATTTGGTTAAATGATCAAAATCAGCCTGTTAGCCTTACTCGAGTGCAAGAAAAGGCTCGAAGACTTTTGAAAGATTTAAAAGCTGCACGTGCAGCAGGTGAAGGTGATTGTGATAAAGAATTTGATGTGAGTCGGGGTAGGTTCAACATTGTAAAGGTTAAAACCTTGTGTTTTTGATTCTTAGTTGATTTTGTGCCTGTCTCTTTAAGAGAACTATTGTTTGTAGTGTTACCACAGGGACTATGATGTAATACGTCATAATATCCACCCAGCCACTAACGACCTGCTCATTATTCAACCACATGTGAATGAAGTGCGAGCGCGAGAAATTTTTCTTTGAATTCGATCTGAAAGTTTTAATATGAATCTATGCAAAACGTTTATCCATTCTTTCATCGAATTCAAGCAACATAAAGCAACAGCCACAAAGTTTGATATTTGGATTAAAGGGATATAAATTCGGGATATCGCAGCTCACGCTTTGGAAAATGAGACTTTGAAATTAGGATATATTCGAATAAGGAAAGTGTTGTCTATAATAGTTTCAAAGTGAGGGCAAATTGACAAGGTGAAGGAGCGTGTGCCAACATGAGTGCTGCGAGTGATTTGCCTGTAACGTTGAAAAAATTTATCGAGGAGGAAGGTTCTTAGTCAGACCAAATATTGGGAAAAAAAACTGGAAGGACCTACATTTCGAAAGAAGGAAAATGTGCACCAGGGCATTGGGCATCGAAGGATAGGCTAACACTATTGCTTGGTGGTAACGCATCTGGGGATTTCGCAAGACTTTGCTTGTCTATCGCTCCCTATATCCAAGGGCACTTTGCTGTATCATTAAGGCTCCTCTTCCTACTATTTGGAAGGCAAATCCAAAGGCTTGGTTTACAATTGGCATCTTTGAAGATTGGTTATTGAACCATTTTGGCTCTGCTCTTGAACACTATTGCTTGGCCAAGAAAATTCCTTTCAAGATACTCCTTGTGCTTGACAGTGCACCCAGACATCCAAGCGCTTGAGATGACCTTCATCCCAATGTAAAAGTTATGGTTGTCCCTCGCAGCCCCCTCGTGGGACCTCACAAAATGAAGGACGAACGCGATGATCCAGCAGGCTGCACGAGGCCCACAGCGTTGCCCTCCAATTGGCCACAAAGAAAGGAGCCTAACTGGCCTATCAAGGAAAGTGGATCACAAATGCACCAATTAGCGCCTTGGGGGCTTTGACCACGCTCCTCAGCTTGAGAATAAAAGCGGGGCTGTGAGCCCAATAAAGCACAGCATTAACTACACTCAACTTGGGCTCACGTCATTCTTTCTGGGGACAGCGTGTTCTTTCTGAGTTAACCTGCATGCAGCTATAACCTTTCCTGTGCTATAGGCTCCACAGAGACATAGATGGTAGCATCTAGCTACAAGGTCATATTTTTACCTCTCAACACCAAATCGCTACTTCAGCCAATAATGGATCGGGGGGGGGGTTCATAGCCTCCTTTATGGTGGAGCTTCTCACAAGCGGTCAGGAACTCAAGATGATGTGATGAGCTTAAGGGAGTTCTGGAGGATTTATAACATCTATGATGCCATCAGAAATATTGCTGATTCTTGGGATGAAGTGAAGCAGTCAAATATGAAAATAATGTTTGTGGTACAAATATACAACTCATCCCCCACTAGTGACTCGCTCCCGGTCAACTCCTCCCCTTGTGACCCTGGAATAAAGGGCGACCTCTCTCTCCTTGTCCTCAGTCGAGCACTTGAGATCGGGCCAGCTGCAAGTCTAAAGTATAATAAATTGATAGAGCCTATCAGTGTTGAACACACTTTGTGTCCCCCAATTCACGCAAGCTCTTCAGGGGTTTACAGCTGACGACATCGCCGAAGCCAGGAAAGCTACCATTGATATTGGTGATCAACTGCAGTAGGCATCAGTGAAAATGATGGTGTAGACTTACTTGAGTCACATACTGAAGGACTGCCCAATAAAGACCTTATGGAACGAGAGCAGCAGATGATAGCATTTGAGGATGAAGTCTGGGACCTAACAGAACCAAGGAAGTTTTTGATGAAAGGGGTAGCTGAAGCCTTTGTGTCATTGAAGCAGAGATGGCAAAGTTAGAGGAGCAAGATTCTAATACGGAGAGTTTCACCAAAGTTTACTGTACAGTTACCAAGGGCCTCAGCTGCTGCAAGGCCATTTATGATGAGAAAAATTAAAGGTCTTTATGAACCTCCATTGATGCTGTAAGGTAAAAACATCATGAGATGGGAATGTGCAGGGCTGTAACAAGATGTGAATGCATCCTTGTACTTACAAGATAAGAGAGACATTGATGGATTGAGAGGCAGGAAGCTAGCAGGGAAAGGATAGCAACAGTTTTAGTCATTGGACAAGTAATGATATGATGATGTTCTAAGCACATATCCAAGGGTATAAAAAATCACCATTTTGCTGATAACAGCAGAATGTATTCTCCGACTAACATGGTTAGTCGCAAGTGTTACAATCCGGTAATAAAGAACATAGAACCCTGATTTCGACTCAGTCTGGTGTTTGTCTCACTCATTCATGAACAAAGCAGACCTAACAATGCCTACTTGAAGAAATTGACTTCAGCAGTTTTATACGTTTAAAAAGGTAAAATATATACCATATATAAAGACAAACATTTGACCAACTGACACTAAATAAGAATGTATGTGTCTGTTCTGACTAACCTACAAATTTGACAAAGACAGACTTAGGACTGGTTTTCATTCGTAACCCAGTGACCGCCTGTACTTGCGATACTATGTATAAGAACATAAGAAACAGGAGCAGGAGTCGGCCATCCGGCCCATCGAGCCTGCTCCGCCATTCAATGAGATCATGGCTGATCTGATCATTAACTCAACTCCACCCACCTGCCTTTTCCCCATATCCCTTAATTCCTTTTTTATGTAAACATCTATCTAACTGAACCTTAAATATGTTTAATTAAGTCGCCTCAACCACTTCCCTGGGTAGAGAATTCCACAGATTTCTCTGGGAAAAAAAAACAGTTTTCCCTCATCTCCATCTTAAATCTACTCCCCTGAATCTTGAGGTCGTGTCTCCTAGTTCTGGTCTCACCAACCAGTGAAAACAATTTTCCTGCCTCTAATTTACCTTTCATAATTTTATATGTTTCTATAAAATCTCCTCTCGTTCTTCTGAATTTGAGTGAGTATAATCCCAGGCGATTTAGTCTCTCCTCATAGGTCAACCCCCTCATCTCCAGGATCACATGGTGAACCTCCTCTGGACGGCCTCCAAGGCCTGTCTATCCCTCCTCAAGTATAGAGACCAGAACTGTACACTGTTCTCCAGGTGCGGCCTCACCAGGACCTTGTACAGTTGCAGCATGACCTCCCTGCTCTTGAATTCAATTCCTCTAAGCGATGAAGGCCAACATTCCATTTGACTTGCCTGGATAGCACACAAGACAAAGTTTTTTTTTCACTGCATCTTGGCGCGAGTGGCAATAAGCGATTCAAATGCTGCTTATTTCGCACATTAGTAATTATTGAATATTTATTCCTGTATTGCACAGTCTATTTTGTTTGCACCTTTTTATTTGTTTAGACTTCTCTTTTTTATATATTTTCTTGAGCACAGGGTTTTGCATTACTGGCAAGTAGAAATTCTGCCTCGCCCGCAGGAAAGCGGAAAATCTCAGGGTTGTATGGGATATCATGGATGTACTCTGACAATAAACCAGTCAACAAAACAATGTTTGAAGTCCATGAATTGGGAAAGAGAATAATCAAACTTGTGTAAGTTGCAGGAAAGGTGGAAAAGTAATGGACAGGACAAAAGGAGGGTGTGTGGTAGGGTGAAGGTCATTCTATTATTTCTGGTGACATCTGATTTCTAGTTAAAAACAGAGGACACGACAACATTATACAGACCTTTTGGCCCTCGAGTTTGTGCTGACCAATATACTCCCACCAAAAAAGACTAAATCTTTCCTGCCTCGTTTTCCTTCCATCCATGTGCCTGTCTAATAGTATCATATGCCCCTAACATTTTAGGCAAGGCAGTCCAGGCACTCACAACTCTGAGTGTAAAAAAATCTTACCCCTGATATCTCCCCTAAAATTCCCTCACTTCACCTTGTCCAGATGTCCTCAGCTATTTGCTACTCGTGTTCTGGGGGGTGGAGGGGGGTGGCACTGCCTGTCTTCCTTATCTATGCCTCTCAGAATCTTGTAGACCTCTATTGTCACCTCTCATCCTTCCTTCTTCGCTCCGAAGAGAAAACTCCTAGCTCCTGGGAAGGTAAAGGGTAAACAAACAAATGATGCTCTCATTGAAATATTAGCAAGATGACCCCATTGAAATTGTCAGTTCAACCTTGTCTCGCCCTATCACAGATATTTCCTTGGCATTTACAAGAGAAACTTCAGATGCTACAATCTGGAGCAAAACACAAACTGCTGGAGGAAGAACAATAGATATCGCCTTTGACGTTGACATCATTCATCCACCTTCTGCAACCCCAAGCTCATGTTCCTGGTTGTTTCTCACACCAGAGATCCTGTTGGACCTGCTGAATTTTTTTCAGCAATATCTTTATCTCACTAACAAGATTAACATGTTCCAGCAACCCTCTTCCCAATATTGACATATTTCGGGTTATCCTTTGTGCCAATTACTGAATCCTGTAAACCTTACCAGTGAAGAAAAGATGAAGAAGGAAAGCAGTAAGATATTGATATACAGCATCAGTAGTAGGTAAAGTGATGGCAAAAATAACAAAAATACCTTGAAAAAATAAGTCTCAATAGAGGCAACATCGATTTATAAAAAGACTGAGATTTTTTCATAATGTGATTGGTGAAATAGGAAAGGGAGAACCAGTAGATATAATATATTTAGACTTGTGGTAGGCTTTCAGTATGGTCCCATCCAACAAGATGCTTTACAAGCTTAGAGCACATGAACTTGAGTATAATATGTTGAACATATGCATTATGAATTGGTCATTGCAAAGAAAGCCATCAATGTGAATCACCAGGATTTTTTCTGCTGTTCTGAGTTAAATTTAGACATACAACATAATAACAAACCCATTCAGCCCAATAGTCCATGCCACCCAAATACCTTAATTGATCTACACCCCCCCCCATACATTTGGAGGGTGGGAGCAAACCTGAGCACTCGGAGGATGCCCACACAGGCACAGGGAGAACATGCAAACCCTTTATAGACGGTGCCAGCTCGATCCTGGGTCACTGGGTGCTGTAATAGTGCCATGCTAATTACTCCAAGAACCGTGCCACCCTAGAAATTCTGCAGAAGCTGGGTTCAAGTGCAATACACAAATGTTCTGGAGAAATTCAACAACAACGTCCATCAAACCCCTGTTCTGTGTCGCTCTTTCTTTATCTCTAGCCCTTCGTCTCTTTGCTCCATCTCCCCACCCCTTCCTTCTCTTGTCAGAGCTACCTTTACCCTCAGCCCTCTCCTCCTTTTACTTCTCAACTTTTTAAAAATCTAATTCCCTCACACTGTTGCCTCTCACCTATTAGCTTGTGCTCCTCCCCTTTCCGCTTTCCTCTCCTCCTCTCCCTCTCCTTCCACATGTTTTCGAATGGCTTGTGCCCCATAATACTGGTCACTCTTTAGATGCTACATGACCTGCTGAACTCGAAGGTTCTCTTTATTGTCACATAATAATGCATTGAAAACATAATGCACATGATAGTCTTCCACGCTGGTCTGTTGTAAGGCAACATTGCCCTCCACCCTCAACAACCAGAGACAGAAAAGCAAAAGCAATTCCCTTCAGAGACACTGGATTCGCCTCCAATGCTCTTAAAACCTCTGCAACCGCCCAGACTCTTTTTTAGACCATCGGCAGCCCAAGCTTCAGATTCAAGACCAGGAAGCTTTCAACACTTCAGGAGCCCTTCTTCCCCTCAGCATCCTCTCGCATCCCTGGTTCCCACGAGCCCGTCTCCAGCAGTCCGTAGCCTGTGCTGATCCCTGGACCGCAAGTTGCCCATTATCTGTGGGGTCCTTCAGCCGCTGAGCTCCCTGCCGCTTTGCCACCATGGTAGGGTCATCTCTTCTGCTAATGGTTCTCAGTGGCGGTGGTGGGGGGGAGTGTTTTCTTCCCATTTCTGGTGCCCCACACCAGTCCAAAGCCTTCCCAGCAATGGAGCTGCCATCTTGGACACAGGCCCGTGGTTGCAGGATTTTTTTTTAAAAAGCTGTCAGCTCCTTTAGCTCTCCAGCACTCCTGTATTTTTCTCACCTGATCAGCTGAAACTAATGAGATGGCATGAAGATGGGTACTCAGGCCCTAGCTACTCGATGTCAATGGCAATGATTTGGATGAGGGAATAAAATGACACAGTTTCATTCCTTCTGATGACGCGATTAAATTGTTCACTGCCACACATAGCAAGCTTTGGATTTTTAAAAAAATCCATCTGTTGCAGGAAATTGTCAGTGGGAGAAAAAGATATATGAAAAGTCAACAATTCTGACACAAAATATTGACTGTTCTTTGTTTTTTGCCACTCGGATTCGCCAGCAGGTTGTTTGTTGTTGCACAAGCTGATTGTCGACTTTGGGAGGGAAAAGCCAGAATGGAGGATCCAGTGATCAGATGTGGAAGAGGGGGAGCAAATTTCAATTTGTGGGTCGCTATCCTGGAGGACATTCCTGGACTCACTATGCTAATGGCATCAGGATGAAAGCACATCAGCGCCTCCGCTTTTTTGCGGAGGTTCGGTATGTCATTGGAAACCTAGGCCAACATCGACAGATGTGTTGTGGAAAGTGTGCTGACTGTCTGGTATGGGGGCACCAACACCCCTGAGCGAAAACTCCTGCAAAAGGTAGTGGACCACAGGCGAAACCCTCCCCACCATCGAGAATGTCTACATGGAACTCTGCCGTCGGAGAGCAGCAGCAGTCATCAAAGTCCCTCAGCACCCAGCACACACTCTGATCTCACTGCTGCCAGCAGGAAAGAGGTGTGGGTGCCACAAGACTCGCACCACCAGGTTCAGGAACAGCTGCTCCCCCTCCACCATCGGCCCCTCAATGGCAAACTCAATCAGGGACACTTACTTTCCTCTATTTATTAGTAATTTTTTTTTCCTGTATTTATACAATCAGTTTGTTTACATTTATTTCCTCTTGAGTATAGTTTACAGTTTCACTTAGTATTTACAATTATAATTTCAATTAACAATTAGAAATTCTGCCTGGCCTGCAAGAAAAAAATCTCAGGGTTGTAGGTGATGTACGCAGACAATGAACAGAAAACTTTGAACGCTTTTATGGGCCTTCTCTTGGCCTCACAGGGCCGTATGTTATTACAATGTGGTCAAAGGCCTACATGCAGCAATGAACAAACAATCAGAAAGTGGTCTGAGTGATAAATATTCTCCAGGGACATGAACAGAAAACCAGGATCTTTCACCGATTAATACGAGAGGAACTCAGCATCATCAAGAGAGGAGAAAAATAATGGTCAACATTTTAGGTTGGAACCTTACATCAAGACTGAGATTGTGGAGGAGAGGCAGCCGGTTTCAAAATTATTGTCACGAGCAAGTCACCAAATTTGTTGTTTTGCAGTAGCGTCACAGTGAAAAAATTCACAGAAACTACCTTACCAAAAGAAATAAAATCAGTACACAAAGAGTCAAGATATGTAGAAATATGGTTCATTGATTATTCAGGAATCTGATGGCAGTGGGGAAGAAGTCTGTGGTGCGCTGTTAGCCAGAATCAGACACACACAAGGTAAAGACTGCCTTCTTCTTCTTTCTTTGGCTTGGCTTCGCGGATGAAGATTTATGGAGGGGTAATGTCCACATCAGCTGCAGCCTCGTTTGTGGCTGACGAGTCCGATGCGGGACAGGCAGACACGGTTGCAGCGGTTGCAGGGGAAAATTGGTGGGTTGGGGTTGGGTGTTGGGTTTTTCCTCCTTTGTCTTTTGTCAGTGAGGTGGGCTCTGCGGTCTTCTTCAAAGGAGGTTGCTGCCCGCCAAACTGTGAGGCGCCAAGATGCACGGTTTGAGGCGAGATCAGCCCACTGGCGGTGGCCAATGTGGCAGGCACCAAGAGATTTCTTTAGGCAGTCCTTGTACCTCTTCTTTGGTGCGCCTCTATCTCGGTGGCCAGTGGAGAACTCACCATATAACACGATCTTGGGAAGGCGATGGTCCTCCATTCTGGAGACGTGACCCACCCAGTGCAGTTGTTAAAAAAAACCAGGTAAAGACTGTACAACAGGCTTTAATTCACAAAGACTTCCACAGAGCCAGGCTGGCTGTAGCTGCAGTAACTCTGAATGAGGCCTCGGGAGGCCGGTGCAGGCTTATATCCCGGAGGGTGATTGACACCCAACCGGGTGGGGCTTGATCCCTTCAGGCCAATTGATTGGCAGCCGGCCAGGTGTTGTCCTGTCCCTTTACACTCCTGCAGGTACAGAAGTTTCCCCCGGCAGTAGGCTGGTGGTGGACCACCACATTCACCCCCTTCTTTAAAATTGTCCCGGGGGTGGGGGCAGTAACAAGGAATCACACCAACTATGTACATACAATATTTACAGGTTGAGATGATTCGGCGGCCACCGGGGTTGGAGGGTGGCGTGGTGTGTGGTGGGTGCTCCTGCTGGTGACAGGTCCCTGGTTGAGACGGTGTCCTCCCTGCCACTGACAAGCCTAACATAAGTGTAGTTATGGTCTGCATGAAGGAGGAAAACCTGCTTGACTAGGGCTTCGGCCTGTGTGTCTGTACATGCTTATGCAGAAGCACCGGTCCCGGGAATGTGAGCCATGCTGGGAGTGACATTCCAGTCGCCGACCTCCTGGAGAATGAGAACAGGCGTTCGTGAGGGGTCTCGTTGGTTGCCGTGCACAGCAGTGACCAAATGGCATGGAGGGCTTCGGGCAGGGCGTCCTGCCAGTACTCAACAACCCACCCTTTTGACCTGAGAGCCAGGACTGACTTGCTGACAACCCCATTCTCGCTTTTCTCTTGCCCGTTGCCTCTTGGGTTATAGCTTGTCGTGCAACTGGTCACGATACCCCTCACCGTGAGGTACTGGCGCAGCTCGTCACTCATGGAACTAGACCCCCAGTCGCTATGGATGAAGGTGGGGTATCCAAACATGATGAAGATCTGCCCCAGGGCCCTGATGGAGGTGGAGGTATCCGGACAAGGGATGGAAAAAGGGAAGCGAGAGTACTCGTCCACTAACGTGACGAAGTAGATGTTTCGGTTCGTGGAAGGCAAGGCCCTTTGAAGTCCATGCCAAGACACTCGAAAGGCCGAGTAGCCTTTATAACGTGGGCTTTGGGGGGTGGGGGGGCGGAAGAAGCAGGGTTTACACTCTGCACAGACCCGACAGCCCTCGGTCATGTCCCTGACGTCCCTGATGGTGTTCGGCAGATTTCGGGACGTAACAAAATGGTACAACCGGGTGACGCCCTGATGGCAGAGGGACTCATGCAATGCCTGCAACCTGACATCGTGCATAGATGGGCAGGTGTGAGAGAGAGGGCATCAGGGGAGTCGTTAAACTTCCCGGGGCGGTACTGGATGTTGTAGCTGTAGGTTGCCAGCTCGACTCTCCAGTGCAGGATCTTGTCGTTCTTTATCTTGCTCTTGTGGGTAGTGTTAAACATGAACACCATGGCCTGATGGTCCGTGAGGAGCGTGAATCTCCTGCCAGCCAGGTAGTGGCGCCAGTGGTGGACTTTCCACAATTGCCTGGGCCTCCTTTTCAATGGTGGAGTGTCCTAGCACGGAGCCGTGGAGTGTCCTGAAAAAGAAGGAGATGGGGCACCCCACTTGGTTAAGGGTAGGTAGCAGCGAGGGCCACCTCAGAAGCATCGCTCTCCACCTGGAAGGGGGAGTCCTCATCCAAAGCCTGCATCATGGCGTCTGCAATGTCTTTCTTGCCTGATGTGGGTGAAGGCTGCCTGCGCCTCAGGTGGGAGGGGACACGTTGTGGCTTGGGCCAGTGGGCGGACCTTGTCCAAGAAGCGAGGGACCCACTGAGAGTAATAAGAGAACAGGCCCAGGCACCTGCAGAGGGCCTTTAGCATGGGGGGGGGGAAGAGGTAACTCCATTAATGGACGCATCCTTTCCGGATCTAGGCTGACGACTCCATGGGCCGCGATGTACCCCAGGATGGCGAGGCGGGTGGTGCTGAACACACACTTCTCCTTGTTGTAAGTGAGGTTCAGCTCCATGGCCATCTGGAGGAATTTTTCCAGGTTAGCATCATGGTCCTGCTGGTCACGGCTGCAGATAGTGACGTTATCCAGATATGGGAACGTCGCCTTCAGCTTGTGCCAGTTTACCATGCGATCCATCTCCCGCTAGAAGATGGAGACCCCATTCGTGACCCCAAAAGGAAACTGGCGGAACTGGTACAGGCGCCCATCTGCCTCAAAGGCTTGTCCTTCGGGTAGATAGGGATTTGGTGATACACCAACTTCAGGTCAATCATGGAGAAAACCTAGTGGCGGGCAATCTCATTGACCATGTCGGCGATCCTCGGCAGGGGGTAGGCATCCAGCTGGGTGTACCAATTAATGGTCTGGCTGTAATCCACGACCATCCTCGGCATACTTCCCCCTTTAACTACCAGGACTTGGGCTCTCTCCAAGGGCTGTTATTGGGCTCTATAACGCCTTCTGCCAGGAGATGCCGCACCTCTGCCTTGATGAAGTCCCTGTCTGCAGCACAATAGCGCCTACTTCTGGCGGTGATCAGCTTGCAGCCTAGCGCAAGATGTGGAAAGAGCACCAGTGGGGTGATGTGCAGTTTGGAGAGATCGCAGGTAGGCCGGGGCTGGTAGGTTGGCATGCTGTGCAATGTGAGTGGAGGTTGTGGCCCCCCCCAAAGGCAAGTGTGACACTCTGCAGGTGGCACTGGAAATCCAGGCCCAGGAGGTGTGGTGCACAGAGTTAGGCCATGGCCTGAATCCTGTGTAAGTCTCCCCTCCCACAATTATATCGACCGAACTGCACCTGAGGCTACCAACAGTCTTATCCTTAGTAGATCGAGGGAGATCGAGCAAGAGGTGGGGTGGACTTTAACCTTAGGGAGTGGGCCACACTTGGGTAAATTAAGCTTTCGGTCCTGCCACTGCCCAACAGTCACTTTGTTACCTGCCCATTGACTTGCAGGTCCATCATTGAGCACCCAAGATCATGGGAAATGTCCCTGGTCAGCATGGTGGTGGCCAGGACCATCTTGGAGTCAGAGTCGTGGCTATCTGGAGGGATGGGGAGGGTCGATAGGGCGGCCTGGTCATTGCCTGTGTTGACCACGTCGACATCGGTCATGAGGTGCAGCATGCAGTAGTCGATGGCCTCTGGAGGCGTAGTGAGCATCGGTAGGGTGGCCTGGTCATCGCCCATGTTGACCATGTTGCCATCGGTCGCTGGGTGTGGTATGCAGCAGCTGATGGCACCCAGAGGCATAGGGAGTGTCGGTTGGGCGGCCTGGTCATCGCCCATGTTGACCACATTGTTCTTGACGTCATCGGGGGCCCTCTCTGTCGGGCGCTGCCTGGCCCAAGATGGCGATGGCACATGGGGAGCCGCTGTGTGGCTGGCGTCCTTCCTCAGCATGTCCGCTGCGCCAGGGAAGTGACATAATCATGGCCAGTGACGTCATTATGTCAGCCGGAAGTGACGTCTCTGTAGTTCTCAGCAAGCGGCGATGGCGAGGACTGGTGCAGATGCTCGGGCTCATGCTGCGACAGTTGCTGGTGGGCCTGGATGTTGCGCGGTCAAAGTTGGGGAAGACAGAAGTCGTCACGGGGACAATGGCGCCGTCCAACACCCACACGTGGGGGGGTCCGCAGGGAGGTTGGGAGGTCATAGCGGGCCGCTGAGCTGCCGGCAGGTTTAGAGAGGCTCACTTTTGCAAAGTGGCCTTTCTTGCTGCAACGGGAACAATACTGTTTCCTAGCTGGGCAGTTTTGGCACAATCGTCGATATGACCCACACCAGGACCCACAGCACTTACAGGGACGCCGGGCGCCTGCCGCAGTGACTTTCTCCTCTCAAGCTCAGCCTGGGGCTGCATCTGCAGTGTGAGAGGGCCATGAGGGAATCTGTGAGAACCTGGAATTGAAGGCTTCGACGTGCAGGGCTGCTGCTTCCAGGATTTGGACCACTTCCACTGTCCTGGTTTGGGCATAGATGTTGTCTTCCAACAGCTTCTGCCGGATGGCCCTTGAGCATAGCCCTCGGATGAAAGCGACCCGGATCAGCCTCTTGACCTCCTCTACACCTACCCTGGGTTCAGCCAGACACGGTCGGGCCAACTCTCGCAAGTGTCCCAGGTAAGCCTTAGCCATCTCCCCAAGTTGCTGGGCTCGGGTGTTGAGGAGATACCTTGCACAGACAACATTCATGGGGGGCTTGTAAAATTTAAGAGTTTCCATTGCGCTCTTGTACGTGGAGCAGCCTTTGGTTTCCTGTTCCAAACTCTTCCGATCGGAGTTCAGGATGTCGCCCTCGTGTGCCTCGATGATTGCCTCGACCACGTGCGGCCAGATCTCGAAGCATGTCTGGGCTTCCGGGTGGCGTGGGTCGACCTCGAGGCTCCCTGCACTCAGGAATTTTTCCATGGCAGCCGTGGGAAAATTTTGTGGATTAAATTGTGGTGCGTTGTTAGACAGAATCAGACACACACAAGGTAAAGACTGAACAACAGGATTTAATCCACAAGAACCTCCACAGAACCAGGCTGGCTGAATCTACAGTAACTCAGTGAGAGGCCTCGGGAGGCCGACGCAGGCTTATATCCCGGAGGGTGATTGATACCCGACCGGGTGGGGATTGATCCATTCAGGCCAACTGATTGGCAGCCGGCCAGGTGTTGTCCTGTCCCCTTACACTCCTGCAGGTATGGAGGTTACCCCCTGCAGTAGGCCGGTGGTGGACCACCACACTGTCCTTGTGCCGCTGAGTGCTCGTCTTTAGGCTCCTGTACTTTTTCCCCGATAGTAGCAGAATGAAGAGGGCACGGTTGGGGCGGTAGGGGTCTTTGAGAATAGAGGCTGCTTTCTTAAGACACTGCCTCATCTAGATGTTCTTGATGGAGTTGAGACTGGTACCTGTGATGCCACAGACCGAGTTAGCAACGCTCTGGAATTTATTCTTGTCCTGAGCATTGGCGCCTCTGCGATGCAACCAGCCACAATGGTCTCCTGTAGAAATTTTTGAGAGTCTTTGGTGACATGCTGAATCTCCTCAGACCCCTCACAAAGTATAGCTGCTGATATGACGACTTACCTGCCAATCCTTCACCGCTTCCTGGTTCACCAATCCCCACTCTCCCCTGTCCAGCCCCTCCTGCCCTGCCCACATTAGGCCCACTCTCTCCTCTCTGCACACTCCAAGCTGGTAACACAGCGACCATCCACTGACGTGGTACTCGGCCCACTGGCTTCCCCAGCAGATTGTGTCTTGCTCCAAATTCCAACATCTGTAGTCTCTCTAGCGCCTCCTGAGCTTTTGTTTATTACCAAGACCCTGCAGAGCAACAGGAAGGAAATCAATCCTATCGTTCTCTGCAGCGGGTTAACACAGATCTGTGGGTCTGCAAGGATAACTGGGACTGATATCCTGAGAGAAAGATAAAGAAATACCAACAGCAAGGACTAATAAATGAAGAACAGAATTCCAGTCCACATCTTGATTCAAATAACAGAACTCAAATCCATTGAAGGTGAATGCATTCCACTAGTAGTCTCAACAGCTCTCCATTAGATCACACTTCATAGCACGGCTCAACACACAAAAAAAAGAATTTAATCTATCGGCTCATGGGCAATGAAGGATAATGTGACCTTCAGTGATTTCTTCAGGCTTATCGAGTTTTAACTGAATGGATTTCTATACTCTGATAGAAGGCAAATGAGAAATTTCAAAGATTTGGATAGAGCATAACATTTAAACCAGATTAAGGATGAAAGGAAGGAGAAGGCTTTAACAAATAAAGAATGCCAAAAATAGTTTGTAAGTCGCAGTACTGAACATTTTTTTTCATGTCCTCGAAGCCTTTCCACAAAAATAGGCTGCATTAATAGTCACTGTATGTCACCGTATCATCGTTTCAGTCGAGTGTTGGCCTCTCCCAGAAGGGAACATGCTGAGGTGGGGGGGGGGGGGGGGAAATACACACAACGAAAATGCCATAAACTGTAATAAAAGCCCAGCACCACCTCAGGAGTTGGCATCAGAAATCTTCTTCAGATGTGCAGAGGAAAGTGGGCATTGCGGCCTGGTTTTGGGGTACCGACACCTCTGAGTGGAAAACCCTTCAAAAGGTAGTGGACACAACCCAGAACATCCCAGGCAAAACTTTCCCCGCCATCGAGAATGTGGATGTAGAACGCTGCCGTCGGAGAGCAGCAGCAATCATCAAGGATCCACACCACTCAGGACTCTCTCCGACCACACTCTCCAACCAGATGGCATTCACATCGACCTTTCCACTTTCTGCTAACCTGCTCTCCTCTTTCTCCTCCCTCCTTCCCTTCTTTCCGGTTCTCCTCCCTCCCTTCAGCTATCCACCTCTCCTCCCTTTGATCACAGCTGTCCCCTCCCTCCCTTCTCCACCTATCACATCCTGCCTTTGCAACCACACTCCCCCCCACCACCCAACACCTTACCCACCTACTCTTTTGCTCAGACACTTGCAAATGTTTTCCCATATCTTGGTAAAGGGCTCAAGCCCGAAATGTCAATTATGAATTTTTAACTTTGCTATATCAAGGGCACTGTTTGACCTGCAGAGTTTCTCCAGCGTTGTGTGTTATTACTCGCTCTCTCATAGTCATGAAGCCTCATTTATCTATTTATTTATTTATACCGCTAAAGTAATTATCCGCCATTTTTGGGGTGGTACAGTGAACGTAGCCCAACACCTTTACAGCTCCAGCGATCGAAATCTAGCGCTGTTTATATGGAGTTTGTACGTTCTCCCCACATCTGCATGGGTTTCTCTGGAGACTCAGAGCCCCAGTCTGCTCCCTCCATACCTCCCTTGGACATGAGCCAGCAGTAGGTAGAGGCATGCTGAGGTTTTCTGGTTAATAAAGCCTTTGGCTGCTTGCTTCGTGTCTGCAGGTGGTCATTGATCATGTCACCATTTATTAACCAGATTTTATTTGCCATGGGCAAAGCGATTAGACTGGAAAAGCTGGAAACTGATCTCAAGGAACCAGAGCCCTCTGTCAAGTTCAATATGTGGCTACATTGTTTGAAGCCATGCATGAGGCACCTTGAGATCACAGAGAATGGCAATAGATAACATCTGCTCTTTGCAGCAGTGGGCCACCGAGCATACCAGATAATCCATGACTGTGAAGAGTACGTTGAGACAATGGCCCTACTGTGACAGCAATACAGAGCCCCAATAAACACCATGTATTTTCACTACCAACTGGTCACCCAATATCAGGGCCCTTGTGAGTCCGTCGATGATTTTGTACGGGCCATGCGGGAACTGGATGAGCTTGTGGACACCAGGATGTGACCGCAGTGATCTACCAGCATTCTTTCCAGTAGCCAAGAACAGAACATCGGGAACAGGAGCATGACATCACATCCGGCTTCATTCCAAACTCTGTTCCATGCGATTCATGGGGGAGGCCATCTTCTCGATCACCCAGGTGGCTGTCTTGATGGCAGCCATCTCAACGATACAGCAGTCACGATTTGGACACTGAGCTGACGTTGGCCTCTATCGTGCTGGACCAGCTGGGGTGATGGATGATGGCCATTGAGGTAAACTGTTTGACACAGGGAGCACAGAGAGTTTCAGACACTTGGACACGGCCCAACGTTATTTCCTGACAGTGTCCACGGCGAAGTGCAAGGTAGCGCTAACCTCTAAATCCCTCTCTGTGGAAATCCACGGGTGTTGTACCGTGACCCTGACGGGAACAAAATATAAAAACTTCAAACTGCTGGTGAAGCCCCAGCTCTGTGAACCTGTCATATTGGGGCTGGATTTCGAGTCCCAGCTTAAGGGTGTGCTGATGCAGTTTGACAGCACCCCCCCCCCCCCCCCCCACCATGATCAGTAATAACCAATTCCTGGAGGGCCTGCCCGTTCTCCCAAACGTACCCAATCACATACCAGAGCATCATGCAGGGCACCCAACCTGAGGTTGGCTACCCTCTGGGTCCCTCCGCACCCTCCCCTGTTCAAGAACCTCACCCTGGACTGCCAACCAGTCACCACTAAAAGCAGGGGATACAGCCCCGGAGACAGAGAATTCATAAAAACTGGTGGAGTGACTGCTAGGGGAGGGCATCATAGATCCTCCAGTAACAACCCCTGGAGGGGACAAGTGGTGGTGGTGCAGGGTGATGAGATGCACCACATGGTCATTAATTATAGCCAGACCATCAACAGGTTCACCTTATTAGATGCCTACCCTCTTCCCTGCATAGTTGACATGGTGAATGAGATCTCCCATTTACCACATAGACCTCATGTACCACCAAATTCTGATTCGTCCTGAAGACCGGCCTTACACGGCATTTGATGCAAGCTGTTGCCTCTATCACTTCCTGCGGGTTCCATTCAGCCTCACAAATGGGGCATCAGTGTTCCAAAGGAAGCTGAATCACATGATGGAGGACAACAAACTAAAAGCTACCAATTCATTTTTGGATAATGTCACCATCTGCTGCCGGAAACAGGAGGAACACGATGAAAAACTGAAGAGGTTTCTGGCCACTGCTAAATTTCTCAGCCTCACATACAGTCAGAAAAAGTGTGTGTTCAGCACCCCGCGGTTGACAATCCTGGGGTATATAGTGGAGCATGGTGTCATTGACCATGACCCCCAAACACATGTTCCCCCCTTCTGAAACTTCCTCTGCCCCAGAACCCCAAGCCTTTAAAAAGGTGCCCTTGGTTATTTTCGTACTATGACCAGTGGATCCCTAATTAAGCAGACAAGGCCCAACCCTTGGTGAAAACCACCACCTTGCCCTTGTCAGCGGAAGCCCGTAGGATTTCGATGGCATTAAGGGCGAGATTGCCAAGGCAGTGATGCACGCCATTGATGAGTCCGTCCTTGTTCCAACTTCGCCCTGGCCTCCACACTGAACCAAGCAACGGGCCATTTTTCCCAAACCCTCCAGGGCCCCAATCTCAGGCACTCTGCCATTGAGAAAGAGGCACAGGCTATAGTGGAGGCCATGTGCCGCAGGCTGGCAGAACATTCACGCAGTTGATGGGCCTGAAAGACATTGCTTTTATGTTTAATAATAAACAGCAAGGGAAAATTAAAAAGATCATGAAGTGGAGAATTGATCTGTCTACCTATAATTACGAGATCTTGTACCGGCCGGGCAAGCTCAACGAGCAACCAGATGCCCTGTCCAGGGAACCTGCACCAGGGCACCAGTAGATTGCCTCCATGATAGCCTCTGACACCCCAGGGTCATAAGTCTCGACCATTTTATGAGGGCCTGTAACCTATTCAGTGGAGGAGGTCAGGGAGCAGACTCACAATTGCCTGGTCTGCAAGCTGCATTTTTACCGACCGGAGAGAGCCCAACTTATCAGGGCCACTCGCCCCTTTGAACGTCTCCATTCAAGAGTCTGAAAGAGTAGAAGAACGAGGGTAGATTTGATAGAGGTATTTAAAATTATGAGGTAAATGTAGATAGGGTTTTTCAACTGAGGGAAAGTGAGATACAAACCAGAGGACATGGGTGAAAAGGGAAAAATTTAAGGGGAACTTCTTCACACAGAGAGTGGTGGGGGTGTGGAACGAGTTGCCGGCTGAGGCGGTGAATGTAGGCTTAATTTTGACATTTAAGATGAATTTGGACACGTACAGATGGGAGAGGTATGGAAGGCTATGGACTAGGTGCAGGTCAGTGGGACTAGGCAAAAAAAAAATAGTTTGGCACAGACTATAAGGGCTGAAGGGGCCTGTTTTTGTGCTATAGTGTTCGATGGTTCTCCATGCATCTGGAGGTTCATGAATCTTCTGCCTGAGGGAAGGGGTGAGAAGAGAGTGTGGCCCAAGGTAGGGTGTGTTGGCAGGCTTTCTGAGGCAGTGGGTGGTATGGACAGAGTCGATGGAGGAGCAGCTGCTGATGGTCTGAGCTACGTTCACAACTCTTTGCAGTTTCTGAGCGGAGCAGTTCCCTTCCCACGCTGTGGTGCACCCGGACAGAATACTTCCAGTGGCACATATATAAAAATTGGTCGGAGGTGTTGGGGGACACGTTGAATTTCCTGCTGTGCTTTGTGAGCTTGCAAGAACTGCTCAAAAATCATTTGCTTTTGGTCCTAAAATGCAATTTAATAATTTTCATTCAATGAACCTGGTTCAAGAAGCTTTAATCTGCACGAAGGGTTTTGCTGTCTCGACAGCATTCATCGATTCAAAGTCAACTTAGGTGTGCCCTGACAGAGGCAATAATGGATAACCTCAGGGAGCACTGGCGTGGGTCCTGAGCCAGACACATTTATTGTATTTTTTTCTCTCTCTCCATCCAAGTCAGTACTTAAGCAACCAGAAAGCAAATAGCAGTCCCTCCCACAAGAATAAATCGCGGAGAGCAGGATAGTTAAACAAAATTCCATTCTGTTGCTTTAATTCACAAGTCACTCATTTCTCAACAACGGGACAAGAAAGATTTGTATTTACATTAACATCTTATCTCCAGTCCAGGAAATGGCTGAGAGCCCTCCACTTCCGAAGGTCTGTTGCAGTAAGACTTCAGAAGCGTGAGAACGGAGGACAAAGGAGCAGGAGTAGGCTGTTGAGTCATGGCTGCCTTTTCCCCATATCCCTTAATTCCTTACAATGTAGAGATCTATCTGACCTTGTCTTAAATATATTTACTGAGGTTGCCTCCGCTGCGTCAATGGGCAGCGAATTCCACCGATTCACCACCCTCTGGGAGAAGCAGTTCCTCCTCATCTCCATCCTGAATCTTGAGGCTTTGTCCCCTCGTTGTGGACTCCCCCACCAATAAAAACAACTTACCTTTCTCAATCTTATCGATGCCTTTCACAGTTTTATACTGTATGTCTCTATAAGATCCCCTCTCATTCTTCTAAATTCCAGCAAGTACTGTGCCAAGGAGTTGCTCACACTAAATATTCAAGACTCTCATTTGTTACGAAGCAATATTTATTCATTTATTTATTTTTCTCGATATATATATATATATATATATATATATTACTTGTCTGTGTTGAGTGTCTGCATGTTTTTGCACCCAGGACCCGAGCGCTGTTTCGTCGGGTTGTACTTGTACAATCCGTTGACAATTGACTTGATTTAGGTTTGTTTTTGGTGTGATTGATTTGTTGCCAACTGGTAAAAAAAAACACACAAATGCTGGAGAAACTCAGCAGGTCAAACAGTTCCTTTATGTAGCAAAGTTAAAGATACATCCCCAACGTTTTGGGCTTGAGCCCTTCATCAAGGTGAGGGGTTCAAGCCCGAAACGTCGGTGATGTATCTTTCCCTTTGCTACATAAAGGACTGTTTGACCTGCTGAGTTTCTCCAGCATTTGTGTGTTTTTTCGCTTAACCACGGTGTCCACAGAATCTTGTGTTTTACCTCTGTTTGTGGTTTGTTTGCATGAGGTTCGTACTGTGTGAAATGTATAACCAAGACCTGCAAGGAATCCTGAAGACACACAAGAGACTCGGAAACGAGACTATCTGCTGTTCTTCCAATCTCGTCCTCCACCTGACCCCTTTGTCCTTCTTGCCTCTCTCTCCCCCTTTGTCCGGCACGTGACAATCTTCTACCCTGTCTGTTATGCTTCATTCCCTCCCGGGTTCACCAACTCCACAATGTCCCTTTCCTCACCCTCCACCTGACCTCTTTGTCCTTCTTGCCTCCCTCTCCCCCCCTTGTCCGGCACGTGACAATCTTCTGCCTCTGTCCGCTCCGCTTCACCCCTCCCTGGTTCACCAACTCCACGGTGTCCCTTTCCTCACCCTCCATCCTGTTCTCTTTGCACTGGCTTCCTTTTTCCACATCCCTCAATCTTGAAGAAGGGTTCTGGCCAGAAATATCCACCATTCCTTTTCTCTCATTCATGCTGCTCAACCCGTTAATTTCCTGCGGCAGATTGATTGTTGCACAAGGAATCCTTCCTAGTTTTCTTTAAAACTACCATGAACAGTATTTTTTTTACAGCCACTATGACCTTAGGACATTGCCTTGTAAATCATAACCCAACATTTCATGACCATTTATTGCTGGAATGGGAAACTGGGAGGCATTTGATTTTGTACAGCAATGGTTAAGTTAGTGTCAAGGCGAGCCTTGCATTATGGCTGCTTGGGTTACAGAAACCACAGATCACTACCTAGAACTCTGAGATTAATGTTCCCTCATATTGGACGTCATTTTAAAATTTTATTTTCAGCTTGCATTTCTAATTGCAAGCGCAGATGATGTGGTTTTTGCATCACAGACATTCGCAAGTCGGTTCTCCGGCAACGCACCACCCTTCACCTTTCCTGTAACGCGTCACCTGCACTGACCCTCAAAGGTTAAGGACCATTAGTTCTGATTCCTGCAAAGCAGCAGGAAATTTAAATACATGTCCTTAAATAAACCCAGAAGTGAAAGGAAGGTTGGTCTCAATTACGATAAGTTTACAATTATCAGAAAGTTATCAAGACTGAAGTCTTTATTTGGGTGGCACGGTTAGGATGGTGGTTCGAAACTGGTGCTGCCAGTAAGGAGCGTGTACGTTCTCCCCGCGCCTGCGTGGGTTTTTTCCAGTTTCAGCCGGGCCATCAAAAAGTACAGGGGTTGTAAGCTAATTAGCTTATTTGGGTGGCACGGGGACGTGGGCCAGAAAGGCTTGTTACCATGCTGTATGTCGAAATTAAAATTTAAAGTGTCATTAAACACAAAGTTTAGTCTCTATAAAGGCTATGTGAAACATCGACTGACCCATGGATGTTGCCTCACCCTCGAAGTTCCTTCAGGAGCTCATTTTTTTAAACTCGGGATTGCACCATCCGCAGTTCTTGTATTGTTATAAAAAGCAATTTGATTCATTAGGTTTTGCGTCGAAGTGATTCCAAACCTATCGATGCACTTCTACTGATAATTGCCATTTCAATGTTGGAACAATTAGGGGATGGAACAATAAATCTCAGCATTGCCTGTGTATTGTCTACATCCCATTACCAAACAAATATATAAAAGGTTTTATAAAACCCCAGACTTTCTCCTTAACCAAGGTAAAATATGCACAGTTAATGCTGGGCACTTAGGAGTGCGGTAGAGCAGAGGGATCTGGCTACACAGATTCCTAACCTTGAAAGTGGTGTTACAGTTAGTTAGGGCCGAAAAGAGAGCTTTTGGAAGATTGGGCTTCATAAATCAAAGTATTGAGTACAGGAGTTGAGACGTTATGGTAAAGTTTTATAAGACATTGGTGAGGCCAAATTTGGAGTCTTATGTGCAGTTTTGGTCACCTAACCACAAGAAAAATATCAGTAAGACTCAAAGAGGTTATTGCCAAGACTTCTGAAACTGAGTAACAGGGAAAGGTTAAACAGGGTAGGACTTTATTCCCTGGAGCATAGAACAATGAGGGAAAATTTGATGGAGGTTTTAAAATTATGAGGGGGAATGACAGAGTAAGTATACGTTAGCTTTTTCCATTTAGGGTATGTGAGATACAAACTAGAGGACATGGGTTAAGGTTGAAAGGGCAAAAGTTTAGGGGGAACATTAGGGGGATATCTTTCACACAGAGAGTGGTGGGAGTGTGGAACGAGTTTCCAGCTGAAGTGGTGAATGCGGCCTCAATTTTAACATTGAACAAAAATTTGGGCAGGTCCATAGATGAGAGGGGTATGGAGGGATAGGGACTGGGTGCAGGTCAGCGGGACGAGGCAGAATAACAGTTTGGCACAGACTAGAAGAGCTGAATGGACTGTTTTCTTTGCTGTAATGTTCTATGGTTCTAGGTGCAGAGAGGAAATCAAACGCTTCCTTGCTGTGCATCTCCTCCAATCTCTCTGGATGGTCTGTTCTGTTTCCAGGCCTGCTGTTACTAATATCCATCTTATTTACCAGGAGGCAAACCAGTTGGGATTGGAATTATTTCGTTGGGAACTGATCTTCCAGCAGCGTAGTGGAATGAAGAGCCATTATTGTGGTTAAGTGTGTCCCATCAATCAGTGGTTTTACCTATTTTAAACTGGATTACCCAAGTCCTCTTCCTCAGGGTTGAGATAAAACAGCGCAAATTCTCTTCATTTCCCATTCCTGCACAGCATCTCTCTGAAGAACCTGTCTCTCAGTCTGTTTTGCAGTCCCCTTCTTCCATATAACAGAGTAAATTATATATATTATGTTACCTCTTATCTCTGTTCACAGACAAAAAGATCAAAGGCTTTCCAATATAACAAGAGCAAAGTTCACAGAAACAGACTAACAAATTGTTCTGTGGGTCTATAATAAACCAAAGCAGCAGCCAGTCTGAGTCTCCCCATTAGTTGCTCCACATGAATTGATTTTTGAGCCACATTTTAATGGTTGTGGGGCCTTTCAGAATTCAATACTGCACAAGTGCTGGGAGATTTTAAATGAACAATGCAGGATCACCATTCGTTTCTGGCAGAGTGGAGCAGCGAGTCGAGGCACCACAGCACCATGCCAAGGGTTCAATCCTGACCTCAGGTGCTGCCTGTGGAGAGTTGGCATGTCCTCACTGCGACCGCGTGGTGTTCCTGCGGGTGCTCTGGTTCCTTCCCACAACCCAAAGACGGGTAGGGTTAAACAAGAGAATCTGCCGATTTAATTGCTGGGGTGGAGTGCAATTAATGTCGACATCTCCAATTCCCATTAACAGCTTGAAGATGCCTGAGATTTTCTGATCTCGGAAGCTAAGCCGGCTCAGGCCTGGTCAGTACTTGGAGGGGAGACCACCCAGGAACACGAGGTGCTGTAGGTTTCTGGGAGGGGCGCTGGACAAAAGAAGTGACAAAAGTTAAAGAATTTCATAAATTCTTCCTCAAAAGAAAGTAAAGAGAAACCACTGTTTCCGTTAAAATCGATCCAGGACTTTACTGCATGCATTTCACGTCTGGGAATATGTTACATTCTAAATGTAGTATTACATGGCAATAATGGAACCTTTAACCATATAACCATATAACCATATAACCTTTTACTTCTTCCCCACATGCCCACGGTCTCTCTCATTCTGTCTCCTTTCCACCAACTCCTAACCCCCTTCCCTTTCCTCTCCTATTGGAAAGCAATCCTCTCCCCTCTCCCTCAACCACTTCTCAACTTCTTTCTCTTCTCCCCTCCCACTTATATCTACCTGCCAGACATTACTCCTTCCCTGGCCTCTTACTTCCTCCTCCCCCCTTGCTCCCACCTTTCTATTCATGTGTCTACCTGTTGTTCCACATTCCTTAACAAGGATCCAGGTCTGAAAAGTTGGTTACCCTGGACTTCCTCTGGAGGCTGCGCGACCTGCTGCATCTGTGTATTGCCAAAGACAAACAGGCAGTGGGTTAATTGGCCAGTGTGGCTTGCCCCTTGTGTGGAGGTAAGTGTTAGACCCAGAGGAGGGGGGATCTTGATGGGGACAGGGGGAGAATGAAATGGGACAAATGCAAGTTGTGTGTAAATGATGGTCAGGCCAGACTTGATGGGCCAAAGGGCCTGTTTCCCTGCTGTATCTCTCTAGAACATATTCACATACTCCAGATCAAGTTCAGACTCTTCCTAATGTTCTCAACAGCTTGGATAAGTAGCCATCTGATGCGCTCTCAATAACTGCAAAGACTAGACCAGTGGTTCTCAACTATTTTCTTTCCACTCACATCCTGCTTTAAGTAATCCCTAGGCCATCGGTGCTCTGTGATTAGTAAGGGATTGCTTAAGGTAGGATATGGATGGAAATAAAAAGAAAGAAAACCACTGTTTTAATCGTCCCTCATTGACTCGTTATGTGCACGGTTTCATAACTCCAAAGGAAATGGGCCACTGACAATTTTTCTCAAGCAAAATATTTTGTTTACAGTTGGGTCTGGAGCAGTGATTCTCAACCTTCCCTTCCCTCTTACATCTCTCTCTAAGCAATCCCTTACTAATCAGAGAGCACTGATGGCATAGGGGTTACTTAAAATGGGATGTGAGTGGAAAGAAAAACGTTTCGAACCACTGGACTAAAAGATACCTGACTCATAGGCTTTTATTACCATAAACTGATGGCACATCTTATGCTATTGACCTGAAACACGGGTTTGCATTGGGGGAAGGGTTATGGCATTGCCGCCTTTTATCAGGGGGAATCAAGGGGGATGAGGCAAGGGTACAACCAGCAAGGGGCGGGCCAGCCCTACACGTACAAATTGTAATGCAGTGGTTCCACCATCCAAGGTGGGTGTGAATTAATAAAATGCCAGAAGAGGGAGATGAGGAATCTCTCTAGGCCAAATTCAAGTCCCAGCAGAGTAGATGTGGGACCTAAATTTGATGAACTACCCAGAGGATTTTTTTTTAAGTGAATCCTTAGGACAGGCCATCCCCAAGTTTCAAATAGCCAACTCCGGACACCTTTATATACGAACGAGATCTCATAAAGTTATTCTATTGGGCCTGTTCCACATCCCTGGTATAAACAACAATTAACACAGAGAAGGAAGCCTAATCACAATCTCCTAATGATGATGGGAGTTTATTATCACAGAGCAAGAAGAAATTAAATGACCACATGAGGGTCAAAATAAGTAATAAATGTCAACTTGTAATGGCGCTTTGGCGGCATTGCAACTCCCAGAAGGCCTCGAACCGGCCATGTCACATCAGTGCACGATGATGTCTGCGCCTGTCGAGCGCACGATTCTGGCTTTTAAAAGGTTGTGCGGGTGACAAAGAGTAAATCTGTTTGATTCACTGTAGAAATGCTCTGTGTGGTTATTTTGTCATGTCCACTGTGATTCCAGAGGTGACCCTGACGAGTCCAAAAATGTACTTTTGGGCAAACTTGGGCTCTGCAGCTATGAAGCTGCTGCCCTTTCTGGACAGCTGGGCCCGGACTATGGTTCCCACAGGCCGTAGCCCAATTTCACCTTTGCAAAGTCAAACTGGAATACCGCTCGTTATTGCCATCTCGTCAGTGCCCTGGACCAGGCCATTGCAGAGGTCGACCACCTAAAAGACAGTCAAACCTTTCTGCCAGTTCTGGGGGTGGGTTGGGGGTGGGGGGGAGGAGTTGGCGTGTAGTTGTACTACAACTCCCAGAAGGCGTCAAGCCGGCCACGTGATGATGTCAGCAGGTGTCGAGTGTGTGATTCAGGCTTTTAGAAGGTTGGGCGGGTGATGAAGAGTAAGTCCATTTGATTCACTCTGAAAATGCCTTTGGTGGGTATTTTGTCGTGTCCAATACGATTCCAGTGGCTACAAACGGACATATAAATAGTCACTGTTACGGTCCTTGGAAAAAAAAATGTTATAACAGTCCAGAATGAACAAAATGATGCTCTGATGTTGAAATAATTTGAATTGCCCACACATTACAACTCACAGCAGGACACACAACCTCAGTAGGAAGTAAAGAGAAACCACTGTTTCCGTTAAAATTGAACCAGGACTTTACTGCATGCATTTCACGTCTGAGAAATTTGGATACCCCACTCCTGTACCATGTGACATTCATGGTCTTGATGTGATGTCAGTCCATTGCTTGGCATCCCCGTTGTTAAACAGAACTGTGAATAGGTGATAAAGAAGCAGTCAGGCCAGAGTCAAACACGCAGCCACGCTTGCATATGACAGGACGAATCTGAATCCTTATCGTCCGAAGCGGACAATGAGAACCTTGCACAGCACAGGAACAGTCTGTGCTGAACATGATGTCCAAAATAAAGGAAAACTCTGCGGCTTGCACATGATTCATGGCCTCTCTAATCCCTGCACATTCACGTAACAAAAAAAAACACAGAACTGCTGGAGGAACTCAGCAAGTCTTGCAGCTTCCTGTGGACACTGCAAGACCTGCTGAGTTCTGACCACATTTCTGTGCTTTTACTACCATCATAATGTAGGGCTATCATTTAGACCCGACAGACTAGAAGTTGAAATTAACAGGCTCTAATCACTATAAATTTATAGTCGTAGCTTACCTGCAATTGGCCCGAATCCATGGCTGTTCTGATGGAGGGATTGGACGGTACTACCTTTATTGCAGATCTTGGAGGGGGAGGAGTTACAGTATCGGGGGCGAGCCAACCAGTACAGTTCTACCACACATAACATTTGCAGACATTCATGTTTCACTATACTCGTGTAAGTGTCTAGAAGCCTCTTAAACATCTGTTTCCAGCACTACTCATGCCAGCCCGTTCCAGGTACCTCTCTGTGAAAAACCTACCCCGCATATCTCTTTTAACCTCCCCACTACCACCCACATCTTAAATGCATGTTTTCCAGAATTTGTTTCTTTTTCTCAAACCAAAAGATTCTGATTGGATGAAGAACGGAGGAGAACTTCAGGCCAAGCGTTCCTCCACTCATTGGAATTAAACAGGAAAACCTGTAGATGCTGGGGTCAAATGCAATACCCAAACGTGGTCGAAAAACTCAGTATAATTGTGTATCGCACTCATACTTGGCAAAGGCTCCAGGCCCGAAGAATTGGTTACCCTTTGTGATGTTTCTTCCCCTCCTGGTACCATGTGATGTTTCTTTTATTGCGATAAAGAAACTTGGATTATTTTAAAATAACTATAATTTATTAACTAAAGAATTCACTCATGACCATGTGGAAGCATCCATCTTTAATCCCCAACCTGCAACAAACTAGAGTCCAACCCCCTCTAGTGGTCAGGAGTGTCACCAGCACTCTATCTCTACACCCTTTACTTTCTATGATACGCTGCGTGACCTGAAGAGTTTCCCCAGCAGGTTTGTGTATTGCACTCGACCCCAGGGTCTGCCAGCTTTCGTGTTCAACTCTGCACGCTGCACATCCTTCCTTGCCAGTTAAAATTATCGACTTTGTCTCCCTGTCCTAATTCTGACCCTTTGTGCTCAAACCTGAAACATGAACTCTGTTCTTATCTCTCGACATGCCCTGCCGGAGCAGCTGAGTGTCATAGAGTAGCGGGAACAAGACTTTCTGCTCACTGAGTTCACATTGACCACACAATTGCAATAATCCTTCATGAATATGCTTCTAGCCTTGTCGATGTCAGATTTTAAGCTTCTGTAGTTTATTTCTCAATTCCTTTCAGCCCCTCTTCTTTTTCATCTCTCCAAATTATTAATGGTTGGACAGAGGGTGATGAAGCTGTGAAATTCGTTGCTTCAGATGACTACGGAGCCAAGTCACTGGAGATATTACAGACTGAAGCAGATAAGTCCTTGATTAGGAAGGGAATCAAGGGCCACAGAGAGCAGGCAGGAGAATGAGGTTAAAAAGCATAGTAAATCAGCCATGATGGAATGCTGAGTGAATTCAATGGGCCAAATGGTATAATTCTGTTCTAAAATCTTAGGGTTCTTCTCTTGAGCAAGTATTCCATTCCCTGCTGATACAATTTCCACCACCATCAAAGCTAGTGCCTTTCACAGTATTCTGTCAGTTTTGAGAATGTATTAATGCATGTGGGAGACGCATCCCAGATGGGTCTCTTGCAGGAGTGCAATTTTCCTGGACAAACATGATGTAGAGCTGTGGGGGTAAAGTCACCTTAGTGCTGTGCTACTTTGCTGCATCCCAAAGGGCTGAGTCTCTATGTAACTTTTAAAACTTAGACCTGCAGCCCGGTAACAGCCCCTTCCCAGCACACGAGCCCTTGCTGCTCAATTACACCTACAACCACTGCGCGCTTTGAATGGTGGGAGGAAACCAGAGTGCCCGGGGGAAACCTGCGCAGTCACAGGAAGAACGTACAAACTCCTTACAGACAGTGCAAGATCCAAACCCCGGTCGCAGACACCATAACAGCGCTGTGTAACCACTACAATAACCAAGCCGTCAAGTTGAATTCTCTTCCCCTGATCTTTACAAGGTGAAACAATTTTGGAAAAGAAGCTTACTGCATAGTATAGTTTTACGGACAGACTCGATGGGACTAGTGGCCTGTTTCTGTTCCTTTGTCTTGTAAATCTTGTGATAGATGTTATATAGTCAAGATAATGTGAACTGCTTTGTAACAATGCAAGAATTCACTATTTTCACTGTAGCACACTTCTGTGGAGCGTAAGTATATGTGTATGAATGTGTGTGAACAGTTTCCTGAGATGGTGGAAGGGATCAGTAAGTAAAGTCTCTTTTGCTATTTGAACTTTACATCTCTAAGTTATTTAAGAAGCCTCCCAAGTAACAACAGGCACATAACATATGGGACCAAACCACATCAAACTTCAACCCAAATATAGGGTTATCCAGGAGGAGGCGGTCCAGCCCATTTTCTTTGTTCTAGTTGTTACGAGCCCAGAGGACCTAAACCCCAGCAGCAATAGATATTCTCAAAGACAAATGGTAACTTAAACAGAAGTTGCTTTTAATTATCTTTAAACATGAAAACAGAATCACACTTTAACTTATCACTATCGACTTAACTAACCTAACTTAACCCCCTTCTAATTCTAAGCGCATAAGTATGTAATGTGTGTGTAAGTTCAGATAAGTTCTTTGATTCACAGTCTAATCTCACTGGTTGCAGGCAATTTTTATACTGTGCACAGAATTTAACATTTATAAAGTTTCACCAGGCTTTGGTGCTTGAAAGGTAAATGGTTACCATCAGGCAGGTTCTTGTCGGTTTTCAAAGTGAGATTGGTTGTTCCAGGACACCCAGCCATTTCAGTGACTTGCCGAAGAAACTTTCCCCCTCAGGGTTCTCCAGATGATAAACTCTTCCTTTCAGGTCACGACAGAGTTCCTTCTTGTTTCCCTTATTCCAAGTGAAACATTAGACTGCCAGTCCTCTCCTCTTGCATGAACCACAAGGGCTTTGACCAGGCTGAGCTAAGCACTCACAACCCATCTACCAAATGGGGTTTTCCACAAGCTTGTCAGCTTGTCCTTTTCCAGTCCCAGCTGCTGTTGCTAACTGTAACAGTGTAGAACTAATCTCTCTCTCTCTCACTCTCTCTCTCTCTGTTTGCAAAACCACATGACCATCTTAGAATAGTAAGTTCCCTTCCAAACAGAATGTGGCTCCGACAAGCTCTTTCATCTGTTGCCTTTTTGTAAACAACTATCCATTAGCGAAGTCTCTTGGGCACACTCCAAAGCTTTTGCAAAGGCTTTGAGGGCCCGACATGTCTACCCAGAGCTCCAGTTTTTTAAATAAAATCTGATTTAACGTGCTTGTATGCGACCTACACTAACACACCTTGCCCCAATTTATCTCCCAAAAAACATATTTATATTTTGTCACTCAATAGAGCTTTTTTCACATCCAATCTGTGTCTTTTGCACACAAACCTCACGGAAGCTTACAAAATTATGAGTGGAATTGACAGGAGAGACAGCCGGATCAGTACGCCTCTTTGAGCACTGTTGAGGGGGACATCAAGGTTGGGGGGAGTGACAGTGGCTGTGCCTCCGGCACGAGGTCGGCCCCTGTAGCTCAGAAAGGGAGGGAAAGGAAGAGGAGGGCAATTGTGGTAGGAGACTCCATAGTTAAGAGGACGGATAGGGGATTCTGCGGACGCAGCAAGGAGAACCGGATGGTGGTTTGCCTCCCTGGTGCCAGGGTCCGAGATGTTGCTGCTCGTGTCCCAGATATCCTAAAGTGGGAGGGACAGGAGCCAGAGGTCGTGGTACATGTAGGTACCAATGACATAGGGAGAATTAGAGAAGAGGTCCTAAAAAGTGAGTACAGGCAGTTAGGTAGGGAGTTAAAAAGAAGGACCGCAAAGGGGGTAATCTCTGGATTACTCCCTGTGCCACGTGACAGTGTGAATAGAAATAGGATGAGGTGGAGGATTAACACGTGGCTGAAGGGGTGGAGTAAGGGGCAGGGTTTTAAGTTTCTGGATAACTGGGACCTTTTTTGGGGGAGATGTGACCTGTATAGTAAGGACGGGTTACACTTAAATCCCAGGGGGACCAGAATCCTGGCAGAGGTATTTGCTAGGGCTACTCAGGATCCTTTAAACTAGAATGGTTGGGGGGAGGGAACAAAATAGTACAGAGCAGTAAGGAGAAGGTTAGAATGAAAACAATGAAAGTTTGTAGTAAGTATTTGAATATGGATGGGCAGGTGATAGAGAAGGGAAATGCTCTGGAAGAAGATGAAGGGCAATTGTCAGGAAAAGTAAATAATGTTGTTCTTAAAGATGAGGGAAAACAGGGATTAAAAAATGGGAAATCCCTGAAATTCATATATTTTAATGCCAGGAGTATTGTAAAAAAGGTGGATGAGCTGAAGGTGTGGATTGATACTTGGAAGTATGATGTGGTAGCGATTAGTGAGACATGGTTGCAGGAGGGATGTGATTGGCAACTGAATATCCCTGGGTTTCGTTGTTTTAGGTGTGATAGAGTCGGAGGGGCAAGAGGAGGTGGGGTTGCATTGCTTGTCAGGGAAAATATTACAGCGGTGCCTAGGAAGGATAGATTAGAGGGCACATCCACGGAGGCTATTTGGGTGGAACTGAGGAGTAGGAAAGGAGAGGTTACACTTGTAGGGGTGTATTATAGACCACCCGGAGGGGACCGAGGCCTAGAGGAGCAAATCTGTAGGGAGATAGTAGATATTTGTGATAAGCACAGGGTTGTAATTATGGGAGATTTTAATTTTCCACATATAGATTGGGAAACACATTCTGTGAAAGGAATGGATGGGTTAGAGTTTGTGAAATGTGTGCAAGATAGTTTTTTACAACAATATGTAGAGGTGCCGACCAGAGAAGGAGCAGTGTTAGATCTACTGTTGGCAAATGGGATGGGTCAAGTGACGGAGGTTAGTGTTGGCGAGCACTTCGGGTCCAGTGATCATAATGCCATCAGCTTCAATGTCATTATGGAAAGAGAGAAATCAGGGCCAAGGATTGAGGTTTTTGATTGGGGAAAAGCTAGATTTGAGGAGATGCGAAAGGACTTGCAGGGTGTGCATTGGGACAATTTGTTTTATGGGCAGGATGTAGTAGAGAGATGGAAGTCTTTTAAAGATCAGATTTTGAGAGTGCAAAAGCTTTATGTTCCTGTTAGGTTATAAGGAGGGGCAAAAGGTTTGAGAGAGCCGTGGTTTTCAAGGAATATTGGAAACTTGGTTCGAAGAAAAAGGGAGGCGTACATTAGATATAAGAAGCATGGAGTTAAGGAGATGTTTGAAAGATACATTGAATGTAAGAGGAATCTTAAGAGAGGAATTAGGAAAGCTAAAAGAAGGTACGAGAAAACTATGGCAAGCAGGGTGAAAACAAATCCAAAAGAGTTCTACAAATATGTTAATGGTAAGAGGAAAGCTAGAGACAAAATTGGTCCCTTAGAAAATCAGAGTGGAAAACTGTGTGTGGAACCTAGAGAAATGGGGGAGATATTGAACAGTTTCTTTTCTTCGGTATTCACTAAGGAGAAGGATATTGGGAGATGTGGGATAAAAAAAGCAAATTGGGTAAATATGGGGAATATAGAGATTACAAAAGGTGTAGTTTTAAGGCTTTTGAAGAATATAAAGGTGGATAAGTCTCCAGGACCAGACGGGATCTTCCCCAGGACATTGAGAGAAGTGAAGGAGGAAATAGCAGAGGCTCTGGCGGTAATTTTTCGAATGTCATTAGATATGGGGATAGTGCCGGAGGATTGGCGCATTGCGCATGTGGTTCCGTTATTTAAAAAGGGTTCAAGGAGGAAGCCTGGCAACTATCGGCCTGTAAGTTTGACGTCTGTGGTAGGTAAATTAATGGAGAAAATTCTTAGAGATAGTACTTATAAACATCTGGATAGACAGGGTCTGATCAGGAGTACTCAACATGGATTTGTGGGAGGAAGGTCATGTTTGACCAATCTGATTGAATTTTTTGAAGAGGTGACTAGGAATGTGGATGAGGGTAGCGCAGTGGATGTTGTCTATATGGACTTCAGTAAGGCCTTCGATAAGGTACCACATGGAAGGTTAGTTAGGAAGGTGCAGTCTTTAGGTATAAATTTTGAGATAGTCAAATGGATTGAACATTGGCTGAAAGGGAGAGGCCAGAGAGTGGTAGTGGATAATTGTCTGTCAGGTTGGAGGCCGGTGACCAGTGGTGTGCCTCAAGGATCTGTATTGGGCCCATTGTTGTTCGTTATATACATTAATGATCTAGATGATGGGGTGGTGAATTGGATTAGTAAATATGCAGGCGATACTAAGATAGGTGGAATAGTGGATAATGAAGAAGGTTTTCTAGGATTGCAGAGGGATTTGGGCTGCTTAGAAAAGTGGGCTGAAAAATGGCAGATGGAATTTAATGCTGATAAGTGTGAGGTGCTTCATTTTGGTAAGAAGAATCAGAATAGGACATATGTGGTAAATGGGAGAGCATTGAGGAATACAGAAGAGCAGAAAGATTTAGGAGTGACGGTACATCGTTCCCTGAAGGTAGAAACTCACGTGAATAGGGTGGTGAAGAAGGCTTTTAGTATGCTGGCCTTTATCAATCATTGCATGGAATATAGGAGTTGGGAGGTGATGTTGAGATTGTATAAGACGTTGGTGCGGCCTAATTTGGAGTTCTGTGTGCAGTTCTGGTCGCCTAATTATAGGAAGGATATAAACAGAGTGGAGAGAGTGCAGAGAAGGTTTACCAGAATGTTGCCTGGGTTTAAGCATCTGGAGTATGGGGAGAGATTGGACAGATTGGGTCTTTATTCTTTGGAGCGTAGAAGGTTGAGAGGGGATTTGATAGAAGTATTTAAGATTATGAAAGGGATAGACAGAGTGGATGTGGATAGACTATTTCCGTTAAGAGGAGGAAAGATTAAAACAAGAGGACATGAGTTAAGAATTAAGGGGCAGAGGTTTAGAGGTAACATGAGGGGGAACTTCTTTACTCAGAGAGTGGTAGCTGTGTGGAATGATCTTCCGGGAGAAATAGTGGCGGCGGAGTCAATTGTATTATTTAAGAAAAGGTTGGACAGGTATATGGATGAGAGGAAGATGGAGAGTTATGGGCATTGTGCAGGGAGGTGGGATTAGAAAGGGGTGTTTGGTTCGGTGCGGACTAGAAGGGCCTAATGGCCTGTTTCCGTGCTGTAATTGTTATTATTTTATCATTATCTTTTCATCCAGGGGAAATGTATCATATACTATCATAGCCATTCTCAGCGTGGGCAACAGCACATTTAAGGGGGGGGGAGGTGAAGGGGGGAACGAAGTAAAATCAATAAAAGAAAATGTTTTTTTATGCACCACAGAGCTGAGTGCTCAGCCTGCTCCTGTTCATGCGACTGACCCCCGATTGTGTGGTCAGATCCAGCTCCATCAGGGTCATCAAGTGTACAGATGACACAAGAGTAATTGGCCTCATCAGTAACAATGATGAGTCGTATGACAGAGTAGAGGTGGAAAAGCTCGTGAAATGGTGCAAGAGGAACAACGTGGACGAGACATAGGAGATAATCCTGGACTTCAGGAGGACTGGGAACGACCACCCTCCACTGCACATCTATAACCCTGTAGGAGAGACAATAGACAATAGGTTCAGGAGGAGGCCATTCAGCCCTTTGAGTCAGCACCACCATTCTCTGTGATCATGGCTGATCATCCATGTTGGGCAGGGGGCACTGTGAAACGTTCATAAACTCTCTCAGCGCCCCACCAATTTAGATCCTGGGAGCACTGCTTTTATGGCATCAAGCGTCATTAGGCCACTAATGAGTCAATAAGGGGTGGGGGGGTGGGTCTGATGGCAAGCAATGGCTGCGACTGTATGGGGTGGCACAGCAGCTTGCTTGGGGGAAAATATCCCCCCTCTTGTCACCGACCATGCTTGACTCCACTATCTAAGAACCCTATCTAAGGCCTTCTTGAAAGCATCCAGAGAATTGGCTTCCAGTGCCTTCTGAGGCAGAGAATTCCACAGATCCACCACTCTCTGGGTGAAAAAGTTCTTCCTCAACTCCGTTCTAAATGGCCTACCCCTTATTCTTAAACTGCGGCCTGAATCTGGACTCCCCCAAAATCAGGAACACATTTCCTGCTTGACAATATGTTTCAATCAGATTCCCTCTCATCCTTCTAAATTCCAGTGTGTACAAGCCCAGACGCTCCAATCTTTCGCCATATGACAGTCCTGCCATCCTGGGAAAGAGTGAGTGGAGAGCACCAATTTCAATGGAATTCACCTAACTAGTGACCTAATTTGGAGACTCAACATCTCAGTTGTCAGGAAGCCGCAACAGGGACTGCACTTCCTGAGAAGACTGAAGCGGGCAAGGCAACTGGCCACCATTATGTCAACCTTCTATAAGAGCTCTGTGGAGAGTGTTACGGTTTCTGCAGAGAAATAGATTGGAGGTCAATTAGGGGAGGGGTACAGGGGGAATGAAAATGACGCTCTCCCCTTCCCTCCTCCCAGGCCACCTCCGCTGCCATCCCCCTGGTCTGCCACCACTGCCACTAACCCCCTCCCCCCAACGTCGAACACCACCTAAAAGTCAGCGCGGCCCACCATTCAACCACTGACTTACCATCTGGTATGTGTCGTGGTGCCTTTGTATGTGCTCGCTCCCCCTAACTTTTAAACCTGGCTATGCCTCTTTTAAGGACCCCTTCCACCCTTCCAGCTGCTCCTATCAGAGAAGAGACACAGGAGTATTAGAGCCAGCCCCACTAGGCTGAGGAACAGCTTCTTCCCATGAGCAGTGAGAACGCTGGACGAGCAAAGGAACTGCCCACACTAACCCTCCGAGACTCTCATATTCGTGAAAGAACATTTATTTATTTATTCATATCAATGAAATACTTGTCCTGCATATGTATTGTGTGTGTGTGTGTGTGTGTGTGTGTGTGTGTGTGTGTGTGTGTGTTTTGTCTGGTTGTGTGTCTGCGTGTTTTGCACCAAGGACTGGAGAACACTGTTTTGTCGAGTTGTACTTGTACAATTGGATGATAATAAACTTGACCGGTCAGTGGGAGAGAATTACGGAAGAAACCAATTAAACGTGATAGCCCATGGCCATGGCCAAAAACATGCATTTAAGATGAGGGTGGCGAGGGGTTGTGAGATGAGTGGGGTAAGTTTTAACACAGAGAGGTGCCTGTAACAGGCTGCTAGCAGTAGAAGGGGACACAAATGTTTAAGAGATGTCTGGACTGATACATAAATGTGTAGTGAATAGAGAGATATGGGTCATGTGTGAGTAGCAGAGTTTTACTTTATCTTGGACATCATGTTCAGCATGGACATGTGGGCCGAAGGGCCTGTTCCTGTGCTGCATTGTTCTAGTTTGTCATTGTCCGACTTGGACTATAATGATGCTGTTCAATGCTATCACTGACAAGTACACCAATAGTTTGCTTCCTTGTGTGTTTGTCTCCGGCCTGACCGCCTCTTCATCACGTATTCACAGTTCTGTTTAACAAACAGGGATGGCAAACAATGATTGACATCACATCATGTGCATGTCACATACACAGGAGAGGGGTATCCAAAGTTCCCATACGTGAAGTGCATGCATTCAATTCCTGGATTGATTTTACTCTGCAATTCCATCAAATGCCACGGGAAAATTTGCACTTCGCAATTGAATTTCAGGGCACAAAATGTAGTTCAAATCCTGAGGGACGTTCATCGTGACATGGTCATGTATAAAGGAGTATGTAAAACACATAAACCACTTACTGACGTGAGCAGGACTGTTGTCCTTGAGAAAATATCTAAAGCAGGCCAGACACTTGGAACTGAGATATTCTCTTAACAATCAGAGAACCAATTGGAACAGGTTTGTAAAACATACACAGTCAGGAGACTGCAAGGTTCTGCTTTGTAAACATAACCTGAATTCTTCATTGGTGCTGCACATTATGCCACTTTGACTTCAAGAATATGCCTTAAGAAATACTTTGCCTCTCTCGCCGTATCCTACGGACCACCCTCGCCTCCATGCGCACAAATCAATAGGTCCTCTCGCTTCCATTTATGGCCTTTTGGCTTGTGCTTGCCCTTTTTCCCTCCTCCCACCCCCTCCCCCACCATGCTATTCAGGCACCTGCTGCTTTCTGCTCATCCCTTGATGGAGGGCTCTGTTCGTTAAATATCTTATCCTCCTGTGGACGCTACGAGGCCTGCTGAGTTCCTCCAGCATTCTCGTGATTTTACCACAATTGCACCATCTGCAGTCTTTCGTTTCGTTGTGTTTTTATTCAAAATATTTCACCCTTCCCTCATTTGAATGGTGAACTGGTCCCTCTTTATTCCCCAAGTGAGTCCTTAAATTAGATTTACTAGGATCAAAGGTTAAAAGAGATTGAGTCCAAAAGTGAAGATAAGGCAAAGAATCATGTCAGGATATGAACGGTGGAGCAACTTCAGGCAAGTAAATGCCTTACATCTGCTGCATCATTTGATATCCATGCTCATTCCAGTGTATCATGGTACTGTTGTCCACAGAGACATCATACATGACGTGGACCTAACCCTCAGTCTGCTGTGAGGATATTTCTGTGCTGTGGTTCCAAGCACTGGCTTCTCCCTGTGTTCAAGTAATCCTCCCTTTTTGCAGTGTGTAGAGGTCGATTGAAGGATTCTTGTCACACTTCATCCCCAGCTGCAGCGTGACAGGGACTTTCTGATCTACACGCTCTCGAGCGCGTGCACACACCCCCCACACCCCCACACACACACACACACACACACACACACACACACACACACACACGCACACACACACACAACCAAACCTTATTGGTCTTCCAGCACACGGAGATGTTGGCGAGCAAATGCTGCTAACTGGCTGAGGGACACACTGAGGCTTGGCGCAGCCAACGCGAGGGGACTTTGGGGAAGAACCACAGCCTGGACTCCTTCAGTTACTGGGCATTGAGGGCCTGAGACAGGAGGGGAAGCCACTCAAATAACCGAAGGAGGTACGGGATCACATGAGAGGCAATGTTACCATGTAGTCTAATAATTAGCTAACTGTACAATGTAGAAAAATGAAATATATACCATATATACTCATGTAATCATTGAATTTTGTGGGCCGATTTATAAGGTATAATTTAGGGGTCGACTATTACTTTTGACTGCGGTATCTGCATTGTTCAAGGTGTCAAGAGCTCTTACGGTTGGGATTTGGTTGCAAGTCCGCATTCGGGATGAGGGGAGCTCGGATGGGCAGGCAGGCAGGACTGGTTGGTCAATCTGCGGTCGGCGTGTCGAGTGCTCCGATGTGGTATCAGGGCCACAAATAGTGGGGGGAGGGGTCATCTTTTACATGCGATCTATTCAAAATACTAGATTTTTAGATCAAATATAGGAGGGATGATTTTTCTTAATTTTTCGATCATTTTATAGGAAATGCAGGACAATGAAGAAAAGGGGGGAATGAAATTGAAAATGCAAGATCACATATTCATATAAAACTTCAAACAGTAGAAACTCGACCCCCCCCCCCCGATGCAATGGGTGAAAATGAAAAAAAGTGAAAAGTATTGTATTTTAAAAAAAAACACCTTCACATTCCTACGTGAATCAAAACACAAAGGTAAGACTTTATCTCATCTGGAAGAGTGAGAGCATCTAATCTCATTAGAAACATTTACATCACATGAAAATAAGACATGAAAGCTTGTCGTGTATCTTAAAATTTCACCGATGAGTTAAATTAGTGATATCTAAACTTACACAGGACATAATATTAGAAAACCATTGAAACACAGTTGGAAGTTTAGTCTTTCCAGTTGAATAGGATAAGGGGGGTCACCTTTTACATGGTATTGACTATTGTATGAGTATATACATGAGACTGAATGACGCAATAACCCTAAGAACTTATTGTTTTTGTTTGCTTTTCTTAAAATTGTGAATAAAGTTTCTTTCTGGAAAAAATGGCCTAAACCAGTGGTTTTCAAACTGCCCCCTAAACTCACATTCCACATTAAGTTATCCTTATGCCATTGGTGTTCTGTGATTAGTAAGGGATTGTTTAAGGTGATAATTGAAGGGAAAGAAAAAAGTTTATAAACCCCTGTTTTAATCGTCCCTCATTGACTCGTTATGTGCACGGTTTCAGAACTCCAAAGGAAATGGGTCAATGACAATTTTTCTCAAGCCAAATATTTCAGTAACAATTGGGTCTAGAGCAGCGATTCTCAACCTTCCCTTCCCACTCACATCCCACCTTAAGCCATCCCTTACTAATCACAGAGCACTAATGACCTAGGGATTACTTAAAGTGGGATGTGAGTGGAAAGAAAAAGGTTGTAACCCATTCCAGCCAAATGAAATCCTCCCTACAGCTGGGCCCTCAGAACTGCGTTCCACAACAGAGGCCCTGATGTTATAGTGGACACAAAAATGGTGGGGAATCTCAGCAGGTCACGCAGTGTTCTTTATTGAGTAAAGATAAAGATGGAGAACTAATGTTTCAGGCTTGAGCCCTTCGTCAAGGTATGAGCAAATAGCATCCAGCAGCCTGACTAGAATAGTGGGGGCGGGGGGGTAGGGGCAGGGGGAGGAGCACAGGCCCACAGGCAAGAGGTCAGAGGGTGGGAGGGCAGATGAGAAATAAGCTGGGAAGTGATGGGGGGAGGAATAACTCTCTGAATGGAGAGGGAAGTGGATGAAACAACACAATGTTCTGTCTGGGCACTCTCAACCTAGATGGCATTGACATCGATCTCGAGCTTCTTTTATGTCCCTCCCCTCTCTCTGTCCCTTTTCTATTCCTCTGACTCCTTTCCTCAGCTCTCCATGTCGTCCCTCTCCATGCAGAGAGCTATTCCCTCTCCCACCACTTCCCACCTCTTGTGCCCTCCCTCTCTTACACACTTCTGACCTCTTGCCTGTGGCCTATACTCCTGCCCTTGCCCTTCCACTCAACATTTTATTCAGGTGCCTGTCTGCTTTTTGGGCATACCTTGACGAAAGCCTCAGGCCCGAAACATTGGTTATGTATCTTTATCTTTGTTGTGTAAAGAATCCTGGAGACTTGCTGAGTTTCTCCAGCATTTTTGAGTGAACACAAGTCCTGCCAGGAGGCTCCGAACACTGTGATGGAATTTGGAATCACCGTAAACTTCAGCATATATAACTATATAACCATATAACAATTAGAGCACGGAAACAGGCCATCTTGGCCCCTCTAATCCGTACCAATTTAAGAGAACTCCATTAGTTCCACCAACCTGCTCCCAGTCCATGCACTCATCCAACCTTCTCTTAAATGACAAAATTGACCCTGCTGCAACCACCTCTTCCGGAAGGTCATTCCACTCCACCACCATTCTCTGAGTGAAGATGTTTCCCCTCATGTTACTTCTAAACTTATGCCCCCTAACCCTTAACTCATGACCACTCGTTCCAATCTCACCTACTCTCAAGGGGAAGAGCCTATTCACATCTACTCTATCTATCCCCCTCATAATTTTAAATACCTCTATCAAATCCCCCCTCAACCTTCTACGGTCCAATGAATAAAGGCCCAGTCTACTTAATCTTTCTTTGTATTCTAGATACTGCAATACAGGCAACATTTTAGTAAACCTTCTCTGCACCCTCTCTACCTTATTGATATCCTTCCTATAATTTGGAGACCAGAATTGCACACAATATTCCAGATTTGGCCTCACCAATGCCTTGAACAGTCTCAACACCATCTCCCAGCTCCTATATTCTATGCTTTGAAAAGCCTTCTTCATCACCCATCTACATGAGAATCCATAAGACAAGTCGTGAAGCCCTAAAAGTTTTCTCAAAAGGAACAGGTCGACTTATACATCAGATATACTTTTGAGACCTTAAATTCCCTGATAAAAAGAGATTGATGTCAATTTGGTGTATAAATCAATGCTGGAAACACCTCCCGGCTACCAGCGCTGCCACTGCTGGGCACCGCCATAACCGCTCCTACCTGGGACCCTGAGGCCATCACTCCTGCCTTGTCAGGCTGAGATTCCTGGTACCGCTGGAAGCACAATGTCAGCACTCCAGCTCTGTGGGCCATCGCCGCTGCCACCTGGTCGGATGAGGGTTTTTTTATGTGCTTATTTTTCAACTTTGTTACTTGCATTTGGAGTATTTTTTTTTTAATTGGCTGGTTCCTGGGAAGCCCTGACAGCCCGAAAATTGGGGGTCAACTTATAAGCTGGATATACCATAAAGCCCTTAAAATTAGGCTGAAAAATGGGGGTCACCGAACTATATGGTACACTATTCAGCATGTTAATTACATGTCCTACCCATTGAGTGATAAATAACGCAGGTCACACAACTGCAGTAAGCGTAGTATGGTTGCAAAATGGGGGTTGTGTTGAAGGATATGGAGTAAAATGCACGTTGATGGAGTTGAGTCCACACTCAGATCTGCCATGACCTTATTAAATGAAGAAGCAGGCTTGACGTAGCAAGGCCAGCCTCCTCCTGACCCTGTTTCCAGGGGCACCACAGTTGGCGAAGCGGTTAGTGCCACACTGTTACAGTGCTGGCAATCGGGACTGGGGTTCGAATCCCAAGCTGTCTGTAAGGGGTTTGCATGTTCTCCCCGTGTCTGTGTGGGTTTTCCCCGGGGGCTCCATTTTCCTCCCACCGTTCAAAATGTAGGTTGTAAGTTAATTGGGTGAAATTGGGTAGCATAGTCTCATGGGCCAAAAGGGCCTTTTACCATGCTATACGTCTAAATTTTAAAATTTAAATTTAAACTACACTTGTGGGGCACGAAGAACTGACTTACATGGAAAGGTCACACATGTTAGGACTTTATTCCCTGGAGTACACAAGTACGAGGGGAGATTTGACAGAGATATACAAAATTATGGAGGGGTATAGATAGAATAGATGCAAGCAGTCATTTTCCACTGAGGATTGGTGAGAGGACATGAGTTGAACATGAAAGGTGAAATGCTTAAGCCGAGAGTGGTGGGAGTGTGGAATGAGATGCCAGCGGTATTTGAGCGTGCGGGTTAAATGTTGACATTTGAGAAAAATTTGGATAGGAGACGCATGGATGGATTATGGTCCAAGTGCAGGTCATTTTGGACTAGGCATAATAATAGCTCAGCACAGACTAGATGGGCCAAAGGACATTTTACATCACTGTAGTGTTGTCCATCTCTGACAGTGACATATATTCGACTCTCATTCATTGGAATCAGCCCACGCTAAAGTTATTTCAGAAACCATGTCAATAAAGCAGATGATAAACTCAAAGAATCAAAGTCTGGCTTCAAAGGTGGGTTGAATCTTGATACTGGATATCAAAGGCTGACTTTGCATCATCAGACATATTCATAACCTTATGTCAGTGATTTATTACTTCAATTCTTTATAGTAATAATATCATAATAGCTTCTTAGCCAAAGAAAATCTTCAAAGAAGACACTCTCTGATTAAATGTTGCACATGGCAATCTTGATCTGCACCATGGATTACAGTCCTTTCTTCTTGAGTCAGACAACGCAGTTTGAAAAATTATAGTCACTCCATTCAATCCCACCATTTTAAATGATTTTTTACTTGTTTATCAATGGGGTAGAGGATTGGCTGCATTTATTTTCCAGCCCTGACTGCACTTGGTGGGGGTTTCTGGATTATTTCAGGGGGCTGTTCATGAGTTAATGGTTCCAGAATCACGTCCTGCCCATATTGGGCAAGGATGGCAGATTACACCCATTGAAGGATGGATTTTCACAATCACTGGATTGATTCACCATTCCTGGGGCTAGTCTTTTACTCCAAGTCTATCACTTCAGAGAAGAAAGGGAGTTACTGGGAGGAATTCCCACATAACGTGGAAAAAATTTACTCTTTGAAACTTTTCCCGTCCACGCTCTGCTCTCCCCCTTTTAAATCTGATTTTCCTATAAGTTTATTTAGTTCTGGTGAAAGTCAAGTGTCAGTTCATTGTCACACATATGAAGGAAAAGCGAGAAAGTTTGCTTTGCATGCAATCCAGCACATCAACCCATGCATAGTACAGCAATAGAAACACAGTGCAGAGTACAGTTGCAGAGAGAGAGAGATCAGTTGGAACAGGGTAAGGACAATATTGATTTACTTGTATGAGATTTGTTGAGGAGCCTGAGAACGGCAGGTAGGAAGCTGTCCTTGAATCTGGTGGTGTGTGTGGTCTCACACTTGTGAACGTTCTTCTCAAAGGAAAGAGGGAGAAGAGAGCATGGCCGGGGTGGGATGAGTAATTTAATATGTTGGCTGATTTTCCAATGCAGTGGGAAGTGTAGATGGAGTCAATGGAGGGGGGATACGGGAGGGCTGTGGGATTGTCTGAGCGGTATTCATCGCTCTTCCAACCCAAACATCTTCAAGCCAAATGTGAGCCCTGATTCTTTCTCTGCAGATGCTCCTTAATCTGTCAGAGCACAGAACACTAATGCACAGTGCAGGCCCTTTGGCCCACGATGTTGAGCTGACCAAAAAAGAAATGAAATCCTCCCTTCCTCATAACCCTTTCATCATTGTACCTAAGAGTCTCTTAAATGCCCCTGTTGTTCTAGACTCCACCAACACCGTGATAAGGCTCTCACAACTCTCTATATAAAAAACTTCCTCCTGATGTCTCCCCTAAACTTTCCTCCCTTCTCTTGTACAGATGTCCCCTGGTGTTTGCTACACCTTCCCTTGAAAAAAGGTACTACCTTATCTACACCTCTCATAATCTTGTCAAGGTAGAAAGGTATAAGGTTCCATTATTGTCACATAATACTACATTTAGAATATAACATACATGAAATTCTTTAACTTTTGTCTGCAATAAGGCAAACAGACAGTCGCCACTTTTGTCCAGCGCCCCTCAATGGACCTGGTGTTCCCAGGCGGTCTCCCCTCCAAGTACTGACCAAGCCTGAGCCTGCTTAGTTTCTGAGATCAGACAATCTCATGTGTATTCAGGCTATTAATGGAATTGGAAAAGTCAATATTAATCGCACTCCACCGAAGTATCAGCAGATTTTTCTTGTTTAACTCTGCATACCTTTGGGTTGTGGGAGGGAACTGGAGCACCCGCAGGAAACTCATGTGGTCACAGTGAGAACGAGCCAACTCCCCAGGCATTTCAGGCTATTAAGCGGAGTCGATCTCTATTAAGTCACCTCTCATTCTTCTTTGATCCAAAGTGAAAATCCCTGCTCTGCTAACCTTGCCTCAAAAGACACATTCTCAAATCAAGGCAACATCCTAGTAAATCTCCTCTGCACATAGCTGCCACATCCTTTCTATAGTGACCAGAACTGAACACAATATTCGAAGTGTGGCCTCGCCAGAGATTTGTAAGGTTGCAACATGACGTCTTGACCCTTAACCTCAATTCCCCCAACTAATGAAGCCCAGCATCCCATAGGCCTTCTTAACTATCCTATCAACCTGGATGTGGACTCCCAGGATCCAAAGGGTTAACACAACATTGTTCCACCACCAGCAATCGGGACACAGGTTCGAATCTTTCGCAGTCTGCAAGGAATTTGTACCTTCTCCCCGTGTCTGCGTGAGTTTTCTCTGGGGGCTCTGGTTTCCTTCCACTGTGCAAAATGTACCAGGGGAGTTGTAGACTAATTGGGTGTAATGGAGCAGCATGGGCTCGTGGGCCGAAATGGCCTGTTACTGTGCTGTATGTAGGTGCAGTATGTATGCATGTATGACCCTCTGTTCCTCCACACTGTTAAGTATTCGACCATTAACCCTGTACTCAGTCTTACACTTATCCAGATTGAATTCCATCTGCCACTTTTCCGCCCGACTCTGCATAATGTCTATATCCTGCTGCTTCAACATTATCCACAAGTATCATCTGCAAACTTACTGACCCCCCTCCCCACCTGTGATAGTCCAGATTCTATCACCAATGTGTCTAGGTACAGACGGTCGTGTAGGATGACTGTGATTGGCTGAGAGCGTAGTCACGCCTGATGGCAGATCTTAAAGGATTGCTCCGAGCCAGACCAGGTCATTCTGGACTGGTCGACCTACTCGTGATATGCTCCAGTCTTTTCGTTAATAAAAGCCTTGGTTTGGATCAACGTCTTTGGTTCTTTCGATGCGCTCTACACCCCCCTCTCCTTCTTCATCCTGATCATTTGTAAAAAATCAGAAAGAATAGGTTGAATATCTCTCGTGTTTTCTTGTTTCTCCTGCTTTCACAGACTATGCCAAACTTTATCTACAGCAAAAGTATACCTTGTCAGGAGAACGTTTTCCCCTGTCTTCTGCTGTTTCGAGTAAGGTATATTCATTATCCTGTTCAACTGCACAACAGGAACTCCATTTATTTCTTTGTATGTTGGAACATACTCATTACATAGAATTCTGAATACTAGGTCACTTCTACCATTACATTTAGTGCATAAATCCATTAATCAATCTCCCCTCTAATTAGCTTGGGCGTCTAGTCAATGGTTTGATTGTCAAAGCTTTCTCTTGCCAAATTGTCTAGACAATTACATCAATATTAAGCTGCTTCTTTCACCTAGCGTTCGACTATACCAACAGGTTTTAACAACTTGTAGATTGAGCCTTCTCTGCAAACTTATGCTCTGGTTCAAAGTTTCATTCCCATCACAGATTAGCACTGGGAGTTACAAGGGACGGCAGATACTGAAATCTAGAGCACAAAAAACAAATAAATTGCTGGAGGAGCTCAACGTGTCAGGCAGCATCGGTGGAGGGAAGTGGGCAGATGACACCTCAAAACCCTTCTTCAGGACGGAGATAGCAGGGAGTTGGTAGGCTGCATTAAAGAGGGGGTGGGCAGATCCAGCGGTGGGGGGGGGGAAAGGATGATAGACAGACATCTGTCTGTCACGGAGTGAAACACAAAAGCCTGAAGAAGCTGTAATTGTCATAAAAACACCAAAATCCTGGAGGAACTCAGCAGGACCTGCAATGTCCATAGGAGGTAAAGATATAATACCTTGAGGAATACTTTGAAGAGGGTATCAGGCCTGAAACAGCAGTAATACATCTTCACCTCCTATGGACGCTGCAAGACCAGCAGTGTTCCTCCAGCATTTACTGTGTGCTTTTCTCTATCAGTTCTATCCACTTCATCATTACTGATGCAGACGGGGAGTGAGAACCACTCCTCTTCCATTTTAAAGGCATTCAGTATACTCAGTTGCCTTCTGCGTGCCACTCTTTGGATTTCTGATTTCAGATATACAGACATGATATCACATGCAACCCTGAGATTCCTTTATTGGTAATGCTCTTCATTCTTTAGTTATCATTGAACAAAATTGTGATGCATGACTCAAGATCATCCGTGGAATTTAAACCAGTGGTTCTCAACCTTTTTCTTTCCACACACATCCCACTTTAAGGATCGGTGCTCTGTGATTAGTAAGGGATGGCTTAAGGTGGGATGTGAGTGGGAAGGGAAGGTTTAGAAGCGCTGCTCTGGACCCAATTGTTACTGAAATACTTTGCTTGAGAAAAATTGTCATTGGGGGGATGGAGTAAGGAGAAGATGTGGGAAGACACCTCCCCGTGGCAGAACTATTCAAAACCCATTTAAAAGTTTATAAAGACTGTTGATTATTTGCTGAAGTACCTTACAAATAGCCATGAAGAAGAATAAAGACCAAACAGCTAAGAAAACAGCCATTAAACAGTCAACAATTGCTGAAGAAACTCGACCTTCCTTGCACAGGGAGCCTCCAGAATTGATTTCAACGCAGCCCTGACCACAGCATCAATCTACTGGTAGGGTGCACTCCATTATCTGCGCAAGATGGCACACCGTGGTGACCGACATCGATCTCCTCCAGATCAAAAAGATCATTTGCGCATGCGCGCTGTGCTTGAAACAGCCCAGGCTACGGTGGGGCGGGGGGCGGGAACCTGACCTCCCTCAGCCCAATGACTCTGGGCTGGCGGGGGTGAGGGGGTTCCGCACCTATAGTCGGGTCTTGCCGACCCCGTTTCGATGGAGGAGGAGGAGGAGGAGGAGGATGTCGCTGGAATGGAAGAAGAGGAGCAACTTTTAAAACAGTGGTTTTCAAACTTTTCCTTTCCACCCACATCCCACCTTAAGCAATTCCTCACTAATCACAGAGCACCAATGGCATAGGGAATACTTAAAGTGGTAGGTGAGTGGAAAGAAAAAGGTTGAGGTCTACTTGTTTAAGTTTATTTAGTTATCACAAGATACCTAGTAGAGTGAGAACTTTTTTTTTTCTCTGTATAGAGCATTGTTTACAGAGTGTAGGATATTAATGAAAAGAAAGATCAATTAGCACCAAGCGAGGACAGCACAAGAACTCTGTTATGAGGATCATTCAGGAGCCTGTTGCCTGCAGAGAATAAATTGCCTTTAAGTCTCTGGTATGGACATACTCTTAAATCTTCTCCCCAATGGGAAGATGGAGAATAGGGTGTGTCCGGGTTGTAGTACCTTCAGTATGTTGGCTGCCTTTCCCAGGCAGCGGCAGATTTTGATGGAGTCCATGGAGAGGAGCGAAGTTTACTTTATGTTTGGAGCTGTATTCACCACCTCCCGCCTTCCCATCATGTGAGGCATCCTGCATGTCTGCTCTCGATGGTGCCCCTGTGGGAATTGGGGAGGGACAAGGGCGATGTTTCTGAACCTGCTGGCTTTTTGAGAAAATAGAGGTACCGGTGCAGGTTCGTGACTGCTGCGTTGATACGCTTGTCCCAGGTCAGGCCATTGGAAACATTGATCTCAGAGGATTTACTTTCCATGCAATGCCTTCATTCCAATGCATGGCTTGCAGCCTGAACCAAAAATCCCACTAACACTGGGAGAATATTGATCCGTAAAAGCTTGCTTCTAGATCCATTTATTGACTGAATTCTACCTCCGACATTTTAACTCTGGTACATCCAGTCGAAGAGGAATTGCGAATGTTGACCAATCATGACTAAAAGCATCCTGAAAAAAACAATGCTACAGCCAGTTAAGGTCTGTGGATTATTTTTAAATGTAAAATTATATAAAAAGCACTGCAGAAGCAAATGCCAGTCATTTAAACCCTGCATCCAATTACACTCAAATTAACCTACAACCCCGTACATTTTGGATGGCTTGAAGAAACCGGAATACCAGAAGGAAACCCAGGCAGACACAGGGAGACCATACGAACAGCGCTGGATTAGGACCCAGGTCGCTGGCGCTGAAGTACCATTCTGCTAACCATTATTGCTGATGTGTCCAGGGTCAAATATAATGTGGGCCTTGATTTTGTTTTGCCAAGGGTCTTTTAACTTTACTCTTGCAAAGTGCCCACATCTCCCAAAAGAAACATCAGTAGCGGTTAGTGCAGCGCCTTTACAGCGGCAGCGATTGGAACTAGGCCGGGGTTTGATTCCTGAACTCTCTGTAAGGAGTCCTGTACTTTCTCCCCATGTCTGCGTGGGTTTTCTCCGGGGGCTCCTGTTTCCTCCCACCGTTCAAAAATGTATGGGTGCTGTAGATCGATGGGGTGTAAATCGGGCGGCACAGTCCCGTGGGCCGAAATGGCCTGCTTCAGGGCTGTGTAAATCTACATGTAAATTAGATTTTAAAAATTTAAAATAAAGCTCAAAACTTTCACTCCCCTAATGGTACCGTAATTTTCCCCAGAGTTGGGAAATTTAAAACTGAAGGTCTTATATTTTATGGAGTGGGGGAAAGATTGAAAGGACACTATAGGAGAACCTGTTTTACACTTGGGATAAGTGGGTATATGGAACAAGCTGTGAGAGGAGACGGTAGAGGCAGGGGCAATCATAATGTTCTAAAGTCAGTCTGAGGGTTGCATAGAATATGGAACATTACATCACAGTACAGGCTCTTTGGCCCACACTACTTTTGACTGCGGTAAGTAACTGCATCTTTCAGGGTGTCGGGAGCTCAGATGGTCAGGACTGAGTTGTAAGTCTGCATTCGGAGTGCCAGGAGCTTGGATGGACGGGCAGCCAGGGCCTCAGCCAGAGTCCGTGGTCAGAGCATTGGGAGCTCCGGTGGGGCTACAGACTCTAGAAGGTGAGAAGCCGGGGTCAAAAATGGAGGGTTGAGTTTTACATGCAACATATGGAAAATATCAGATTTTTGGCTTAAAAATAGGGGGGAGGTCGAGTTTTAAATGGAATCGACTATTACATAGCTTTATTATATGGTATAAATGCCACAGGGCTCATCCCACCAAGTTCAGAAACAGCTGATACCTGTAAACATTGCTCCACTATTAGACTACTGAACAATAGACTGATTTAGAGACACATTTAAAGACTCATTATTTTTTTAATTACAGTATTTATTACTGTATATTCATTCCTTCATCTGCATTTGCAGTCAGTTTGTTTACAGTTCTTTCTTTGTGTACAGTTTACAGTTACCTGTACGTAAATTACTAAACCTGGCCCCAACCACGGACTCGGGCAAGCCCCCGGCTGCCCGTCTATCCAAGCTCCTGACACCCCAAATGCAGACTTACTATCCAGTCCTGGCCACCTGCTCGCCCATCCTTAATGTTGTTCCGATCCATATATCTGTTAAAAAAAGTAGTGTATCCTCCTTCCCCCCCTAATCCTCTACTTTTCCTTCATCCATGTGCCTGCCTAAGAGTCTCTTAAGTGCCCATCCCTGGCAAGGCATTCCAGGCCCCCACAACTCTCTGTGTGATAAAAACTTAACCCTGATGTCTCCCCTAAACTTCCCTCCCTTCACTTTGGGCACATGTCCTCTGGTGTTTGCCATTCCTTGCCCTGGGAAATAGGCGCTGGCTGACCACCCTCTCTAAGCCTCTCATAATCTTGTCGACCGCTGTTAAGTCTCCTCTCATCCTTGTATGTGATATTATGTGATATTCTACATTGTAGAAGGGGAACGTCACAATTCTTTTGATGCATTGTTCATTGTGGGTAGCAGGACAGGTTGAAAGTACTTTAAAATATGAGGAAATCATGACTAGTTATAGTTAAATTGTATAAAAAGTTAGTTTGGTCTCTAATTTAAAAAAAAATGATGTTATGGGAGCTCTGAACACTGTCAATTAGAAAAGATGTGAAGGCTTTGCGTGTTAAACAAGGAAATCTGAGATGCTGGGGTCGACTGCAAAACACAAATGTGCTGGAGAAACTCAGCAGGTCAGGCATCATCCAGAGGAAATAAAGGGTCACCAACCTTTTGGGCCTGGTTCCGTCATCAGGTATAAGCAAAAACAAGCAGGTGCCCCACGTGGGGAGAAGGAAAGGAGAGGAAGGAGGAAACATTGTAAACAAATAAAGAAATGTGAACAAATTGACTGTGCAATGCAGAGATAGAAAAAAAATCAATAAAATGCACAAGTAAGAGCACATTTGAGTCCCTGAATGAGTTTGTCATTAAGGAGTCTGATGGTTCCTGAACCTGGTGGGTACGAGTCTTGTGGCCCCTAGACCTGTTTCCTGATGGCAGCAGCGTGCGCTAGGTGGTGTGGGTCCTTGATGAACGCTGCTGCTCTCCGACGGCACCATTCTCAATGATGGGGAGGGTTTTGCCTGTTTTGTTCTGGGATGTGTCCACTACAATTTGCAAGGCTTTACACTCAGGGATATTGAATGGGAAGGAACAGGTAAAAAAAAAAGAAATTGTAAAAGAGGACAGATAGCAACAGATGAGGGAGGAGGGAGGGTGGAGGTCGTGTGATAACTTAATTTATATTTTTTATTAACCTTCTTTCCGTATCTATGTAGCTACAGAATGTGCTTGTGCATGACAAGAACCATACTCAAAAATTCTCTCAGCAGAATGAAGAAATCTCTTACAAAACAGCTCGGACTTTCATGCATAATGGTATAAGTTCATTTTGACTTAACATTTGTGTCACAGAGCGATTTTTGGAGGTTTTTATTGCCATTTTTAAGACAAGAGGTCAGATTTCATCGTCAGATTTCTGAGAAAGCATTGGCCGAGATTTCTTCAGGGAACAATTTTTTGAAAGTACGAAATGACAACTTTTAAAAGTAAGGTAGACATATGTCATGGCAAAAATGAATGTCGACTTCTGTTTTTCCATCTTCTGATTCTTCTTTCTGATTGTGAGTAGGATGGTGTTGGAGAGCATCGGAATACAGGCCTTTCCCCATTATACCAAGCTGCTTTCCCCACAGTTTGCTTTGACACGTATTACTGCTCTCCAAACTTATTGCTGGGGGGTTGTCAATCATCCAAGCCCTTCTGCGTCTGATGGCTGACACATCACGTACCGTGACGAAGTTTATTTTTGCTTGGCTGGGCAAAGTTTCAAACTCCTCGAGGAGGATCTTGTCTGCCCTGCAAGCAAAGTAGAAGGAATTAAATTGATTCTTGCTGGATTTTGTTCCACACACAAATAAATTAATCGAGAGATTTTTCACCCAAATCTAGACAGGACAGAAAAAAACTCCAGAGAGTTGCAACCTTGCATTCAGTGACAACAAAACCAAGGGGCTGATTGTTGACTTCAGGAAGGGAAAGCCAGAGGTGTACGATCCAGTGATCACTGGGGGGAATCAGAGGTGGAGAGGGTGAGTGCATTTAAGTTCTTGGGATTCACTATCTTGGAGAATCTTTACTGGAAGTGGCATCGTGAAGAAAACATGTCAGTGCCTCTACTTCCTCAGGAGTTTGCGGAGGTTTGGTATGAAACCAGAAACCCAGGCAAATTTTTTACATGTGTGGTTGAAAGCGTGCTGACCGGCTGCATCACTGTCTGGTTATGGGGACACCAATACCCCTGAGCAAAAAGTCATATAAAAGGTGGTAGATACAGCCCAGGACACCTAGTGAAAACATCTAGGGGGAGCGCTGCTCTCGGAGAGCAGCAGCAATCATCAAGGATCCACACCAGGTGGCATACACTCTGTTCTCACTGCTACCATCAGGAAAGAGGTCTAGGTAACACAAGACTCACTCCACCAGGTTCAGGAATAGCTGCTGCCCCTCCACTATCAGAGTCCTCAATAACAAACTCAATCAGGGGCACATCTACTTGTGCACTTGATTGATTATTTTTCTCTGTGTTCCACAGTCAGTTTGTTTACATTTCTTTATTTGTGTACATTGAGTCAGGTTTTTTTTTTGCACTGCAAATAAATGGAAATTCTACCTCACCCATAGGAAAGAGAACCTCAGGGTTGTACGTGATCTCATGTATGTACTCTAGAACTAAACCTGAATCTGCAACTCAGCCAGCGATAGCTCGGGCACCAGTCTTCACTCCATCGAGGGCATCTGCATGAGGCGGTGTCTCAGGAAAGCAGCCTCTATCCTCAAGAACCCCCACCACCCAGGCCAGGCCCTCATCACTCTGCCACCATCAGGAAGGAGGTACAGGAGCCTGAAGGTGAACATCCAGTGGCACAAGGGCAACCTCTACCCCTCAGATTTTTGAATGGATAGTGAACCACAGACAACACCTCACTTCATGCTAGTCTCTTGGATTATTCTTGAAATGCAATTTATAGGAATATTCTGCCGCAAAGCAGAATATTTTGTGGCTTGGTCATGACAACACATTCAGATTCTGAAAAGTAAGGTGAGAATTCAAAAGGACTAATCTCTGCCTTCTCTTTTAAGGGATGTCTTGAATAGAACATGTTTTAATCCAATTCCGGCCCTCTTGCTTTCTCCAATGAAATTACCTCAAAGGTTCAAAAGGTTCAAAGTTTCCTTTTATTGTCATGCACTAGTACATGATCCACTTCAACTTTTGTCTGCCGTCAGGCAAACAAAGAGTCACTTTGCCCAAACATTGCCTGATGCCCCTAACAATAGGAGAAAGAGAAGCAAAAGGGGAGGCCCTTCAGAGACACTGAATATCTGTGGATTTGCCTCCAGTGCTCCCGCAGCCCCTGCAGCCACACAGACTCTAAACCGTCAGCAACCCGAGCTCCAGATCCAAACCTCTGATGTGATTCACTGCCTTTCAGTACCCCTTCTTGCCCCAAGACCCTCTCGAATCCCAGTCCCCATGAGCCAATCTCCAGCCACACGCTGGCAGTTAAGCCTTTTGACCACAACTCGCCAGTAGCCCATGTGCATCCAAAGACGATAAGATATAGGAGCAGAAGTAGGCCATTCAGCCCATCGAGTCTGCTCCGCCATTCCTTCACGAGCTGATCCATTCTCCCCCTCAGCCCGACCCTCCCCTTAACCTTTACCTGGTGATTCAGATATTCATCAATCTCTGCCATAAATACACCCAATGACCTGGCCTCTGCAGCTGCCTGTGGTAGAAAATTCCAGAAGTTCACCACTCTTTGGCTAAAGAAATTCCTCCTCATCTCTGTTTTAAATGGGGACCCTTTAATCCTGTCATTCCCTCTTGTCCTTGACTCCCTATTATGAGAATCAACTTTGCCGTATCAAACCTGTCCAGGCCTTTTAACATTTGAAGTGCTTCTATGAGGCCACCCTGATTCTTCTGCACTCCAGGGAGTGCCGTCCAAGAGCTGCCAAACATCCTTTCAATGACAATCCTTTGAATCCAGGAATCATTCTGGTGAATCTTCTCTGAATCTTCTCCCTTTCTTAAATAGGGACCCCAAAACTGTACCCCATTCTCCAAGTGAGGCCTCAGCAGTGCCTTGTAAACCTTGAACATCACGTCCATGCTCTTAAATGCTGACTTCTCCTGATGTCAACGCGTTGGGCCGAGGAGAACTCGTACGACGAAGGCAAGGAGGTCACGTGGCATTGCTGGTGTGTCTCAGTGAGAATAGAGTCAAAGTGCAGGAGCGAAGTAGGATTCACAGAAAGTGGGGAGGGGGGAAATTAGTGAGAGAGGGTCTCACAGGAAAAATATTCCCGACAAGACTAAAACTTCTGAGACACATCGGTGTGGATGTAAATCAGAGACACAAGAGACTGCAAGTTCTGGAAATTGACGCTAAAAGCGTACAAACTAATGGAAGAACTTGGTGGGTCACGGAGGGAAATGACCAGCTGCCATTTGGGATCCTGGCCTGCCTCAGGAGAGAGTACCTTCACCAGTTGGTTTTGAAGCTCTTTGTCTGTGCTGTCTTCTTTCATGCCTTGTAATCATGGACAATCTGAATCAGGATCAGAATCAGGACTTAATGTCATGAACAATATGAAATTTGATGTTTTGCTGCAGCGTCATATTTATAAACCATCTTACAACATTACTATAAAAAGTAAAATAAAATAATAACAGCAGTGTCTTTGGTTCATTGATTATTCAGGAATCTGACGGCAGAAGGGAAAAAGCTCTCCTTGTGCCACTGAGTGCTCGTCTTTAAGCTCCTGTACCTTTTCCCCAATGGTAGCTGAGTGGAGAGGGCACGGCCTGGGTGGTGGGGGTCTTAGAAGACAGAGTTTGCTTTTTTAAGACACCACCTCGTGTAGACGTCCTTGACGGAGTGACGTCTGGTGTCTATGATGTCGTAGGCTGAGTTAACAACCCTGCAGTTTATTCTTGTCCTGAGAGCGGGCACCTCCATACCAGGTGGTGATGCAACCAACCAGAATGCTCTCTACAGTACTCCTGTAGAAGTTTACGAGTGTCTTTGGTGACATACCGAATCTCCTCAGACACCTCACAAAGTATAGCTGCTGGCGAGCCTTCTTTGTGATTGCATCAACATGGGGGCTCCAGGACAGATCCTCAGAAATTTGAAGTTCTTGACCCTCTCCATTACTGACCCTTCAATGAGGACTGGGTCCTGTTCCCTTTACTTCCTCCTGAAGTCTACAATCATCTCCTTGGTTTTGCTGATGTTGAGCACAAGGTGGTTGTCGTTGTTACACCAATCAACAAGATCATCTCTCTCCCTCCTGTCCACTTCCTCGTTGCCGTTTGTGGTTCTGCCGGTAATTGTGGAGTCATCGGCAAACTTGTAGACGGCATTGGAATTGTGCCTGGCCACAAAGTCATAGATGTATTGCAAGTAGTGCAGTGGACTAAGCCCACATCCTTGGGGGGAACCTGTGTTGATGATCAGTGAGGAGGAGGCATTGTTTCCAATTCATACTGACTGTGGTCTTCCAATGAGAAAGTCAATGATCCAGTTGCACAGGGGGATACAGAGGCCTAGAGGTTGTAGCTTCTTAACCAGCACTGAGAGAATAATGGTATTGAAGGCCGAGTGTAGTCGATGAAGAGCAGCCGTATGTAGGAATTGGTGTTTTCAAGGTGTCCCAGAGCTGAATGGAGAGCTGGTGATAATTGCATCTGCCATGGAGCGATTGTGACAATAGGCGAATTGCAGCAGGTCCAGTTCGTTTCTTAGGTACATGTTAATCTGGCCATGACCAGCTCCTCAAAGCATTTCATCACAGTAGAAGTTAGAGCTACTGGGCGGTAGTCATTGAGGCAGCCCACACTACTCTTCTTGGGCACCGGGATGATTAATGCCCTTTTGAAGCTGGTGGGAACCTCTGACTGCAACAAGGAGAGGTTGAAAATGTCCAGGAACCCATTGGCTAATTGATTGGTGCAATTTTTAATTACCCGGCCAGGTACGCCGTCACAGTCTGATACTTCAAATGGAGCCTCTACAATATTCCCCGAATGTGCTGGGCAGACATGTGAGGCAATATATGGTCCATCTCTCAGCCGTCATCCCGCATCACATTTCTAATTGAACCCAGGCACATCTCGTGGATGTCTTTTTTTTAAACTTTATTTATTTGAAGAATCATTAATAGTAATACAAGGTACATTCCATAAAGAAAATTTTATGAGTTTATATTTTTAAAGAATAATAAAATTTTTAAAAAACAAGACAATTAAAAAAAATGAGTCCCCACCCCCCTCCCACCTCATCTCTTAAGGAGAGCAAAAATATATAAACAGAAACTAAAATTATATAATAAATCAAAATATATCCAAATGCATATATTCCAAATATGATAACCACTTACTAACAAAAAAGAATAATTGTCATGTAGATTATACGTAATTTTTTCCATAACAATTCTTTATGCCATCGCATTATATAAATCACTATATTATCTTTCCACGTACTTGCTAAACATTTTCGAGCTACAGACAATGCTAAATATATAATTGCAATTTAAAATTTATCCATCCCTAATCCCCTTAAAGGAATCATATAATCCATTAAAAAAATAGATGGATCTAATGGTAACTTAAAATTATATAATTTTTCTAAAATTAACTTAATTTCATCCCAGAATGGTGTACGTGAACACAAGACCAAACAACATGTAAAAAAGTTCCAGTACATACATCACATCTAAAACAAGAATCTGAATGACTAAAACCATATTTTTTTCAATTTCTCTGGCATTAAATACAACTGATATAAAAAATTATGTAAATGTGGCAATACTTTAAAAAAAACCTATTCTAGAAAATGAATCATGTTGAGATGAATAAAAAGAAAAATCCTTCTCTGTCAGATTATCACTTCTCCAAACATCCACTAAATTTAAATTCTTCATCAAGGCCCCAATTAGTATCACCATCTTTGATTTCTTTATACTTTTTGGGGATCTGTCCAACAAAGGATCTAAGACACAATTAAAATCTCCCCCAACTAAAATATTTTCATTAGCTTGATTTAATAACAAAAAAGCATCTGAAATAAAACACTCATCGTCCACATTAGGTGCATAAACATTAAGCAAAATCAAAAATTCAGTAATCTCGTGGATGTCTGACGACAGCTCCTGAGAGAAACGCTTTGTTCCAGGCTCTGTCGCACTGCAGGGATGGGGGGGCAACACTTCAAAGATGTTCTCAAAGCCTTCTTGAAAGGGATCTAACCTGCCTGCTGACTTGTGGAAATCCCCGCTCAAGGAAATAAGAAACCTCTGGGAAGGAACAAAGAACATACAATGGAGGGAATTGCAGCCCAGAAACAAACCCCTTAGCCCACGTGTCCGAGCTGAACATGACGCTCATATGAAACACAGTACACAAAAGTGCTGGAGTTCACGCAGTATCCATAGGAAGTAAAGGGTAACCAACGTTTCAAGTCGGGGCCCTTCATCAGTTACAACATGTTAAAGGACTCCTCTCACCCCTCCTCTCCTTTCTTCAGTTAAAATCACATACCATCAGATTCAAGGACGGTTTATTTCACGCTACCCCCAGGCGACTGATCATACTCCACACTTCTAAAATAACACCAGCCCACTCTGATCTCTCACTGTAACCCTACTCTCTGTAGAACTTCATTTTATTCTGCTATACCTCTGAATCGATAGACCTGCTGGAGAGCATGCAACTCTTTTCATTGTACCTCAGTACACTTGAGAACAAATGTGAACTTGAACTTGAAGCTTTTGCCAATTATTGAACTGCCCGCATTAACAAAGAAAATCCCATTGAATTATAATGACAAACTCATCTCTCCCTGGAATCCTCATGTATATTTGTCCTTCACATACATTGGAAGACTACACAAAAGAGTCTGGAAAAACAACCAACTGAAAAACCTCACAAAGATTAGCGTATACAGAGCCGTTGTCATACCCACACTCCTGTTCGGCTCCGAATCATGGGTCCTCTACCGGCATCACCTACGGCTCCTAGAACGCTTCCCCAAGAAGGCATCTTAGCGCCTCACAGTTCGGCGGGCAGCAACCTCCTTTGAAGAAGACCGCAGAGCCCACCTCACTGACAAAAGACAAAGGAGGAAAAACTCAACACCCAACCCCAACCAACCAATTTTCCCTGTAACCGTGTCTGCCTGTCCTGCATTGGACTTGTCAGCCACAAACGAGCCTGCAGCTGACGTGGACATTTACCCCCTCTATAAATCTTCGTCCGTGAAGCCAAGCCAAAGAAAAGAACAACCACAAAGAAAACTGATGCCATAACCTGTACTGTATCTCCAAATGAAATTAAATAAAATATCGGTAGGGCACAAAATGGCAGCCATATCCCTGCATTTGAGCATGAGAACTCAAACCTCCAGGTAAAAGGACTGTTACTTTCCAGCTCTTATTGGACTCTTGAATGGACCCTCTCATTGATAAAGAACATCATACAACGTGGAAGCATGCCCTTCAGCTCATCTTGCCCACGCCAACCAAAATGGCCCACCCACACTAGTCCCAGCTTGCATTTTCCCCACATCCCTCTAGACCTATCCTATATATGCATCCATCAAAGTATTTTCTTGAATGTTACAATAGTACCTGGCTGAACCACCTACTCCATATCCTACACGTTGCCCTAATAACATTATACCCCCTCAATTCTTGGTCCTACTGTGACACTATTCCCTGGATTTTGTTTCATTATTGCTCTACATCTTAACTTGGCCGCACTCACATACAAAACAGTTTTCCCCTGCTACTTATGACACGATACAAAATGCTTCCATTCAATTCAACGATATTTCCTAAATTGCAATAGGAGCATTATTAAAATATGGTTTTTCTCGGGACTTCGATATTTAATTTCGATTTCTTTAATATAATAACACAGCAAAAGTAGAAGGACCTTCTGGCCTGTGAAGCGAGGGTCACCCAATTGAAGGGTGGGAGGAAACCCAGGCAAATCATGGGAAGAATGTGCAAACTCCCTGGAGACATCGCCGGATTAAAACCTGAGTCAGTGGCGCTGGAATACTGTTTCGTTAACCGGTAATAGACAGATGTGCTCAATATAAAATAGTTGTGGCAAAGTGATTGTTCAACCTCTTGCAGAGTTGATATCACTCTGCTAGCACAAAGGATTTTGTTCGTAGACTCTTCTCCTTATGTTCCTTTGAGAGTGAGTGACCACAATGTAATCAAGTCATTAATGACTGTGACACCCTCATCAAGGAAGTGCAGCCCAATAATTGAAGTCAATCCACAGGCATCTTACCCCCTGACACCAGCCCCCATCTGCTCCTATGTCTCCAGGCTGAAGTGAAGCACACAACTGATGTTCCATCATCTGTGAATTGACCACAGTGTAACTGAAGCACATCTTGGCTCCAGTCTCCTTGGCAACTTTCATCCTGTGAGGAATCTTCCAATTTCATGGTGAAACATTCATATTCAGCCTCGGGCTTCTGAAGAGCTGGTTTCTCTACAGAGGCCATTGTGGAGTCTGGAATGTCAAGGGGTCCCCCTCCTCTCTCTCTCTCTCTCTCTTTCTCCTTACTCCCCCTCTCTCTCCATCCCTCCTTCTCTCCCTCACTTTCATCTGTCCCCCTCTCTCTCTCACTCTCTAAATATATCCTCTCTCTCCCTCTTTTTATCTCCTTCCCCTCCCTCTGAATTTCTCCTTCACTCCCTCACTCCCTCCCCTCTAACCCCCCTCCATTTCTGTCTGTCACAGTCTCTGTCTGTCTGTCTGTCTGTCTCTCTCTCTCTCTCTTTCTCTCACTGTCCCTTAGTACAAATTCACACAGGAAAATGTACAACATTGGTGAAGAGGAGATTTACAAGGATGCATGTCTTTTGAGAATAGGTGAGAGAACTTTGTCTTTGGAGCGACCAAGGATAGGGGGTGACCTGATAGACAACAGTGGTTCTCCACCTTTTTCTTTCCACTCACATCCCACTTTAAATAATCCCTGTGCTATTGGTGATCTGTGATTAGTAAGGGATTGCTTAAGGTGGGATGTGGGTGGGAAGGGAAGGTCGAGAATCACAATTGTTACTGAAATCTTTTGCTTGATAAAAATGGTCATTGCCCCATTTCCTTTGGAGATCTGAAACCGTGCACATAATGAGTCAATGAGGGACGATTAAAACAGAGGTTTTCAAACTTTTTCTTTTCACTCACATCCCACCTTAAGCAATCCCTTACTAATCACAGAGCACCGAATGCATTACTTAAAGTGGGATATGAGTGGAAAGAAAAAGGTGGAGAACCACAGTGATAGAGGCTTACAAGATAAGGCGAGGCACTGATTGTGTGGATGGCCAGAGGCTTTTTCCCAGAGCTGAAATGGATAACACGTTGGGGCATAATTCTAAGGTGCTTGGGAATAAGTACAGTTGGATGTAAGAGGTAAGATTTTTCATACAGGCAGGTGGGTGCATGGAATGCACTGCTGCCAAAAGTTGCGGAGAGAGGGATCTTTTAAGAGACTATGAGACAGGTACATAGAACTGAGAAAAATGGAGGGTTGTGCAGCAGGGAAATTCTAGGAAGTTTTTTGAGTAGGTTATAAGGTGGACACAGCATTGCAGGCTGAAGGACCTGAACTGTGCTGTAGATTTCTGTGTCCGACGCTCTATTTGTTCCGCTGTCATTGTGAAATATTCACCTCTCGTTCCTTGTCTTGCACTTCACTGAGGCATGTGAATGGATAAATCCACCAAGAAAGTATCCTTCATCAAAGGTTGTCAGCATGTAAACGCTGCATTACCCATTTAGCCATACATTGAATCATTTGTTCTAATAAACCTGAAAAATTCCCTAAGCATTTGTACCCATTCTTTTAAGAGTTACTGTTCATTCTGTTCCCACCAGGCTTTCAATGAGTACATTCCAGTGAGGACAAAATGTGCAGACTGCACTTAAATCTGCCACATTCTTATCAAATGCATCTTGAGGGCTTGAAAGCCTGTTCCACACTCGCCAGATTAAACAACGCACTGTCAACCACTCACAGGCAGAAGGCTTTACAATCAAGTTACAACGTAGGATACCTGCCACCCCGTGATATCCCTGTCAGACACAGAGCTTATCTAACTAAACTAGGGGCACTAGGAACAAAATACTACAGATCCCAACCACACCTTACCAACGACCCTCCAGCGTTGCCCATGGTTTACAACCTGGAGTGGAGCTCAGGTTCGTCCCAGAAGAGAAAGAGGAAGATTGCTTACATGTGGCGGGTTTTATAGTGCCATCACCTGGAGAGTCCAGCCCAGGAATCGATGTGGCAGTTAAATGGCCCATTGACCAGGTCTGCGGTGACCTGTGGGCAAGGCTTGACTTTGATTGGCAGGTGAGGTGACTTCCAATCAGGTTCCAAATGGAGAGGTCACATGCCCCTCCACAATCAACATTCCCACCAGATTTCAGACCGAGGGGTTATATGATGCTCCATAATCTACACTGCAGAAGTCATGCACCCCATCGAGTTTACACCAGCTGTGACAGAATATAGATATGTTTTTGCGAGATAAACTGGGGCAGGATTTGTTAGTGTAGGTCACATACAAACACTTTAAAATAAATCTTATTTAATTCTAGACATGTTGGGGCTTCAGAGCCTTTACAAAAACTCTGGAGAGTGCCCAAGAGACTTCATTAATAGATTGTTGTTTACAAAAAGACAACAGATAAAAGAGCTTGTCAGAGCTGCAGACTGTCTGCAGTGGAACTTGCTGTTCTAAGTGGGTCATGTGGTTTTGCAAGCACAGAGAGTCAAAGAGGCTTTCTCTCAGAGAGAGAGAGAGAGAGAGAGAGAGAGAGAGAGAGAGAGAGAGAGAGAGAGAGAGAGAGAGAGAGAGAGAGAGAGAGAGAGAGAGAGAGAGAGAGAGAGAGAGAGAGAGAGAGAGAGAGAGAGAGAGAGAGAGAGAGAGAGAGAGAGAGAGAGAGAGAGAGAGAGAGAGAGAGAGAGAGAGAAAGAGAGAGAGAGAGAGAGCAACAGCAGCTGGGATTGGAACAGGACAAGCTGGCAAGCTTGTGGAAAACCCCATTTGGAAGATGGGTTGTGAGTGCTTAGTTCAGCTTGGTCAAAGCCCTTGTGGTTCATGCAAGAGGAGAAGACTGGCTGTCTAATGTTTCACTTAGAATAAGAGAAACAAAACAGAACTCTGTGGTGACCTGAAAGAAAGAAGTTATCATCTGGAAAACCCTGAAGGGGCAAGTTTCTTCGGCAAGACACCGAAGTGGCTGGGATTCCAGCGTACAAGAAATCTCTCTCTGAAAACTGACAAGAACCTTCCTGAGTGGTAACCATTTACCTTTCAAGCACCAAAGCCTAGTGAACTTTATAAATGTTAAATTCTGTGCACAGTAGAAGAATTGCCTGCAACCAGTGAACTTGGAGGAATGAGAAGTGAGATTGGACTGTGAGCCAAAGAACTTTTCTCAACTTATACACAGTACAAACATGTGCGCTTAGAATTAGAAGGGGGTTAAGTTAGGTTAGTTCAGTCAATAGTGATAAGGTTTGATCCTGTTTTCATGTTTAAAGATAATTAAAAGCAACTTTTGTTTAAGTAACCATTTGTCTTGGTGAATATCTGTTGCTGCTGGGTTTTGGGGTCCTCTGGGCTTGTAACACAGATCTCAGATCGTTACAGACCTGATAAAGGGTTTAATTGATGGTGCGGCAAAGTCAAAAAGAGGGAGGTACAGTCAGCACCACCCTATTACAGAGCCAGCGAACTGGATTTGAATCCGGCACTGTATGCAAAGAGTTTGTATGTTCTTCTCATGACCCATGTGGGATTCTTCTGTATGCTCCAGTTTCCTCCCATCTTCCAAAGACAAACGGGGTTAGAAGGTTAATTGGTTTCAACGGTGTATTTGGGTGGCGTAGGCTCATGGGTTGGAAGGGCCTGATTCCAAGCAGTATCTCTAAATTAAAAATAAATTCAATTAAAATGTGCAATGACCTTTTCTACCCATGAATGCTGTCTAACTTGCAAAGCGCCTCAAGCAATTCTTTGCTTGATTCTAGCTTTTGCCGCATGTGAACTTCCAATCAGCTACATTTCATTCCCATCAAATATCTCTAACTGACCTGTCAATTGGCAGTTGCCCAATGACCTACTACCCTCCACATCTAAGGAAACAGGGGCATACAGGAGGTAATTCAGCATGTCAGTAAAGGGTAACTAACATTTTGGATCTGCGTCTTTCATCACCTATGAGCGTTTTGAATATATGAGGGTCATTTACTGCATCCAGCGCTTCCACTGTGGCCTGGGGAGTCTGGACACAGACTGGGAGATTGCTTTGTTGAGAACCTTTGTTCAGCCCGCTGCAACAGCAAGGACCTCCCAGTGTTAATTCCAGAACCCATTGCCTCACCGACAAGTCTGTCCATGGCCTCGTGAATTTCCAAACACCGGCCACCCGTGAATCGGAGGAACAACACTTTATATTCCGTCTGGGCTCTCACCAAACAGACAGCATTAACGTTGACTTCCCCCAAGTCTCTACCTTTTCCTACCCCTCTCTCCTTTCCTCCAGCTCCCTAATCCCTCCCCTTCACACTCCATTTAGAGAGCCAGCCCTTCCCCCATCACCAGTTTTCTGCTCTTCTACCCTTTCACCCATACCCACCTTTGACTGTTGGCCTGAGTTACTTCCTATGTCCCTTCCTCCTTCCTCTCCTATCCTCACCCTGAACCCCCCCTTCCATCTTTTTATTGAGGTACCTGCTCATATTTTGCTCATACCTTAACGAAGGGCTCTGGCCTGAAATGTTGGTTACTCTTTAATTTTGATGGATACTGTGAGTTTCTCCATCCCATTGGAGTATTGCACTGGTCCCCAGGATCTGCAGGCTTTCTTGTTTCATTTTATTTCTGAGGGGAAGCTCGTATATGGTCACAAGGAGAACATAGAACTTTGAACACTACAGCACAGTTCAAGCCCTTTGGCCCTTGATGTTGTGCCAACCATATATTCCTTAAAAACCCACCCTACCCCATAATCCTCTATTTTTCTTCCATCCATGTGTCTGTCTAAGAGTCTCTTAAATGCCCCTAACCTAATGTTCCATCCTCCACCACCTCCCCGGCAAGGGATTCCAGGCAGCCACAACTCTGTAAAAAAACTTACCCCTGATGTTTCCCCTAAACTTCCCTCCTTTCCCTTTTTACACCTCCTCTGGTGTTTATTATTGCCCGCCCTGGGAAACGGGTACTGGCTGTTTACTCTATCTATGCCTCTCATAATCTTGTCGACCTCTATCAGACCTCCTCTTAAGTCAAGTCAAGTCAAAATTTATTTATGGTTCATACCAGGCTCACACGATAAAGATGAGATATTCTTTCTCCAGGAGCACGGAGCAGATTTACATAAATATAAAGTTAGAATAGAAGTTAAACATATTGAAATATTAAACATATCTTATTTTGCTACCGATTATAATATTTTAAAATATACATATTATTTAAATTGTAATTATTTAATTAAATGTTTAATATTTAATTAAATAATGAGATATTAAAGTCATTGAAATATCCTTCTACGCTCCAAAGAGGAAAGTCCCAGCACTACGAACCTTGCCTCATAAGACTTGTTTCCCAATCCAGGCAACATCCTGGTAAATCTCCTCTGCACCCTCTCCATAGCTTCCACATCCTTTCTATAATGAGGTGACCAGAACTGACCACAATACTCTAACTCGTCTTACCAGAGATTTGTACTCCTGAACCCATTTCCTTCTATTAATGGAGCCCAGCATCCCATAGGCCTTCTTAACTATCCTATCAACCTGCATGGCGACCTTGAAGGATGCATGGATTTGGACCCCAAGGTCCATCTGTTCATTCACACGCAACTTAGCGCGAGAGGTCGAGGTCGAACCTGGGCCAGTGGAGCTGTGAGTTTGCAGCTCTACTTGTTGGCCACCTGTGCCTCGCTGGAAACCAGATGTTGCTTTGCCCTTACTTGCAAGAAATTTCAGTGTCCATTTTCCTGACCGTGCTCAATGACAACACCCAGACATTGAGTACGACAGTTGGGATGTCGCATTACAACTGCACAAGTCATCGATGATACCGCATTTGGAGTTCTCTCCCCAGTTCTGTTGCCACCCTACAGGAAGAATCTGATTGCGAGGAAGGAGACAGAAAAAAAATTATTGGGAGCATAGAACATAAAATCTACAGCACCATAGAAGCCCTTTGGCCCACAGTGTTGGTGCCAGCATATTAACCTACTCCAACAACTGCCAAGAATTTCCCTTCTGCATAACCCTCCATTTTTCTCAGTTCCATGTACTTGTCTAATAATCTCTTAAAATATCCTTTGATCCCTGCCTCTGCCATCTTTGCCAGCAATGCATCCATGTATATGTGTAAAACCTACCTCTTGTATCCCTCCCTGAACTTACTCCTAAGCACTTTAAAGCTAAGGCCCCTTGCGATAGCTTATTTCAGCCCTGGAGAAAAAGCCTCCAGCCATCCACACAATCAAAGCAGCAGGGTCAGTTTTGTCATTTAAGAGAAGGTTGGATGATGAGTGCATGGATGTGAGGGGATTGGAGGGTTATGGACAGGGAACAGGTAGGTGGGACGAGTGGAGTTCACTTAAATCGGTGCGGACCAGAGGAGCCGAGGTGGTCCATTTCCGTATTGTAATTGTTATATGTTGGCAGGATTGGAGAGCTAGAGATAGACTGGGGATATTATTGCATGGTGCATAGAAGGGTGTGTATAGAATTAAGAGAGCATAAATCAACCAGAGAGTCATTTTGCAGAGTCTAAAACACAAAGGGTAGGGGTTTGTGGTGAGAGGGGGAAGATTTAAAGGGGATCTGTGGGGTAATATTCTGAGGGGAGGCAGCATGGTTAGTGAAGCGGTTGGTGCAACCCTATTACAGTTGCCTGAGATCCGGCGCTGTCTGTAAGGGAGTTTGTACATTCTCCCCGTGTCTGAGTGGGTTAACTCTGGGTGATCCGGTTTCCTCCCACCCATCAAAATGTACGGGGTAGTAGGATAATTGGGGTATTTAGGAGGCCTGTTATCATGTAATATGTCTAAATATTTTTAATAAATTTAAACATTTTTTACATTTTTTAGAAGAACAGCACATATTCTGTGCATTCAGGAACATATGATGTCGAGGACCCTTCACCCATCTGATGCTCTATCAATGACTCCAAAAAGCCTGAAGTTGAACAAACTGATAGGCTTTTATTAGCTTTAGAACAAAAGCACATCCATGCTGCTTGACTGTTCTGCACTGGGCAGGGGGCTCCAAACAGACAAACACATACATACAGTGGTTTATCACACTGTCATAACAAGAGAGGGTGTATGGGGTTTTAGGGAGGGGTCACACCTCTGGTGGAGTGGGCTGCTGTGCCCTTTTTGGGCAGCTCTGTGGCTCCATGTAGAGATTTGTATAGATCTCAAACTATACAAATCAAACAAAACTATTCAAACAGGTTCTCAAACTTTATTTCATGCACAGCGGCCACACCCCAGTAAACCATCTCGGCAGACAGGCTACAGCAGGTGAGGGCAGCCGATGGTTCTTCCACCCTCAGTGAGGTAGGAAATCTGTCTGTCCCAGCAAGTGAAGTCTGGCCCTGGTGGATTGAGTGGAAGAGGCCGATTAATGGTCCAGCGGTCAAGAAGGCAGGCCAAGCAGACATTGTGCAGAACAAAGAGCATAAGGTTCTTAGACGTCCTGGTCATCGACTGTAGCAAGAGAGGTCTCCAGCCATAACGGTTGTCCGTGCCACTGGATAAAGGTCTCTTCTGCTGAGAGAGCGGGGTTGACACCCGGTGCAATGGCTGTTCCACTTAAAACTCCATCACACACAGGTTCCGTTGTGCAATTCATCTCAGTTAACCCTAACAGGAAGAATTGAAAAATTTGGGCTCAGTGGAATGTCCAAGTGTTTTGGACAGAACAACTTTAATCAGAACTGAGAAACCAGTTCAGATCTCGGACCTGGAATATTAACTCCTCTGCCGATACAGTCTTACCTGCAGAGCATTTCAGACCCTTTCTGCTTTTATTTCAGATTTCCTACACGTGCAGAATTTTATTTTAGATCACTAAAACCATTTTTATTTTGCTTACCAAACTTCTTACCTCCTGTAAAGGAGAAGGCTCGAGCACTGGAAAGCATGCACCAGCAGGTTTAAAGACAATTTCTTCCTTGCAGCCATCAGCCTCCTGCCTGAACCCCATGGCAGTGCTTTCATGCTTGGTGCTCATTGATTTTTCCTGTTCATTGCAATCCTGTGTAAATGCTTGACTCTTTTTAATGCGAGAGATAATCTACTGTCCTGTTCGCAGAAGAACCCTTCTCATTGTATTCACTGTATTAGGTATTTGTGACAAATATTAATTTAAACATCCTTTTCATAAAAACTGGAATTGCCACGTGGCAAAAGTGCATCTGAATACGTTTCTGATGAAAAGCCGTCTCATTTAATGCTCAGTTACTCTTCCCTACAATATTTCCAGCAACGCTGCTTCAAAACAAACTTTTTGTCCAAAAAAAAGCTGAGGGTAAATAATGAAAGGGAAATACAACCATAAAACCTTTGAACTACACAGAAAACCAGTCCTTTGGTGTATCTAGTCTGCATCAAACTATTATTTTGCCTCGTCCTACTGACCTGCACCCAGTCCATAGCCCACCATCCATGTATATGTGTAAAATCTACCTCTTGTATCCCTCCCTGAACTTACTCCTAAGCACTTTAAAGCTAAGGCCCCTTGTGATAGCTTATTTCAGCCCTGGAGAAAAAGCCTCCAGCCATCCACACAATCAAAGCAGCAGGGTCAGTTTTGTCATTTAAGAGAAGGTTGGATGATGAGTGCATGGATGTGAGGGGATTGGAGGGTTATGGACAGGGAACAGGTAGGTGGGACGAGTGGAGTTCACTTAAATCTTGAAATTGAGCCTTCATTGACCACTTCAGCTGGCAGCTCGATCCACACTCAAACTACTCTTTGTGTGAAGAAATTCCTCCTATGTTTCCCCTAAACTTCTCCCCTTTCACCCATGTCCTCTTGTCAGCATCTCACCCAACTGGAGACACGAAAGCCTTCTTGCAGTTACTCCATCGATACCCATCGTAATTTTATATATTCTGGATTTGTATAGATCACTGGTTCTCAAACTTTATTTCCACTCACATACCACCTTAAACAATCCCTTACTAACCACTGAGCACCTATGGCATCCTGTGGTTAGTCAAGGGTTACTTAAGGTGGAATGTGAGTTGAAAAGCACAAGGTTGAGAATCACAGGATGAGATATCTATTTTATATAAATTTCTGGATTTATCTATATCTCTGGATTTATTGTCCATCAAAACAATTTAATTTACTTAATTGCTGAACTCATTAGTAAAGTTAATTATCCCTGTGAATTACAGTAACTGGCAGGTGTCAGAGCTGTAGAAAGTAGGAAAGTTAACAACTGTTCATAAATTTGAGAAATTAATATATTGGTAATTACTTTGTCCATTAATGGAAACTAAATTACGTGCAGATACATAAATTGTCTTGAATATGAAGATGTTTATTAATAATTTCAGGCATTTAGGGAAACGTAATTGGAATATGTCCATTTCAGGACTCAAATGAAAAGGTTTTATAGATGTTAGTTCAAATATATAACCATATAATGTAAATTATATATGCATGGAACCAGAATTATGAACATGCTACTGAAGTGAAGTGAACAAGTGATTAAGTAGTGTAATGGTTAGTGCGACATTATTACAGCGCCAGCGACCCATGTTCAAATTTGGTGGTGTCTGTAAGGAGTTTGCACGTTCTCCCTGTGTCTGCGTGGGTTTCCTCCAGGTGCTCTGGTTTCCTTGCACCCACCAAAAACATACCAGGATCATAAGTGAATTGGGGTATTTGGCCGGCTCGGCGGAAAGGGCGGAGGAGGTTATGTTGTTCATGGAGCCTGGTGGGGTGGTAGGTGAAGACAAGGGGAAATCCTGCCCTTGTTGCCTGAGGGGGGTGGAGGAGGCCAGGGCAGATGTGCGGGCAATGCAGGATTTGCGGGTGAGGGCTGAGTTGATGGTGTTGGAGGGAAGGCCACATTGTTTGAAAAAGGAGGACATCCCTGATGATCATGTTGACATATTATGACCAACGCCTCATCTTCCATCTGGGCACCCTCCAACCAGGTGGCATTAACACCCATTTTTCTGGTTCTGCCATATCTTTGACCCTTGTCTCCTATAATTCTCTCTCGCTCTCTCTCTCTTTCTGTTTTTTCTTTGCTCATACCTTGATGAAGGGCTCAGGCCAGAAAATTTGCTTCCAATCGATGCTGTGGGACCTGCTGTGTTTCTCCAGCACTTTTGTTCACACAGCAAGCTGACCCTGGGAACACAATGTTTTAGTTAATCTTTCACCAGCTTATAGAGAGTGTTAACAGTAAATGATGAAATTTCAGCTTGGTTGCATTGTTCCCCGTACAGGTCAGTTGAGCCTTTCAAACATTACTTTTTGCCTTTCCTGTCAGATTTACCACTCATAATGGATCCATTCACTCTGGTATTTTGTTCTCTTGTTCAGTTACATGAAGATTTTAAATAATCAATCTAAGCAGCTGGGAACATAGGCAGCGATATGGAAACGTAATTGCACCATTAAGACCATAAGCCGCCGGAAGGGAATGAGGACTTTTGGCATGTCGAGTCAGCTCTGCCATCCAAATTGTATTTATCCTGTCAACTCCCTGTAACCTTTGACACCCTTAACAACCTTCTGTTTTAAATCTGCCCTATGACCTGGCCTCTACACCCCTACCTGGCAATGAATAACACAGATTCGCCACCCTCTGGCTGAAGAAACCCCTCTGCATCTCTGCTCTAAATGGGTGCCTTTTAATTCTGAGACCATACCCTCTAGTCCTACTTTCCCACGACTGAAACCACATATTGCCCTTTCAATATTCAGTAGGTTTCAATGAGATACCCCTCATCCTTCTAAACTTTATGCTTGAGCCAGTTTTTAACTGCTTCACCTTCTTGATACTGGCCCGGACTCATTATAAAGCAAGTGTCCAAAGATGGTTGTAAATGAACTACATCCCAGCATCTCCACAGATATCGATTGCTTGAGAGGTTTTTGAGAGTCATTAACCTCCATATAGTCCCTTTCCATGATTGATCCCCGAGGAGCCAGTTCCTGCTGTTTGCATCGCCCATTCCATTCTGTTAATTTTATGTCTCCTGGTTCTCTGTGCGAGGATTATCGCCTTACTTTCTCTAGTTGGGCCATTTGTGGTTTTAGGTTTTTTTACTACATTCCTTCACAGTTCCTTCTATTCGAAAGAGAACAACTCCAGGTGTTCTATTTTAAAAAAAAGTTCCTCATATCTGGATTCATTGGAAGTAAATGCCTTCTTTCCCTTGCCGACTATCTTTTTCATACATCTTAGATACAGCAGGTCAGACAGCCTCCGTGCAGAAAGAAATGGATTTAACATATCAGGTCTCGGACCATGGAGAGAAATGATCACTCAGTGGTTCAGGTCAGGTCGTGTCGAATCCTGAGGTCAAATAAAGTCAACACTCTGAGGTTAGGTTCAAATGTGCTCAGTCTTTATTCCATCATTACTGTTATTTACTCCCTCGTGGTCCTGTGCAACATGCCAGCCATTCCAGTCGATAACCGATCCATGTTATCCTGCAAGGCATTATAGTCAACAACCAAACTGTATTATTACTACAACAGGTCCCCTGATCCTAGTCTTGACGAAGAGAGCTGCCCTGAAATGTTGATGGACCATTTCGACCCAAGGACACTGACTGACCCACTGAACCCCTTCAGCTTCTCATTATTTTGATCAAGATTCTAGCATCTGTGGTTCTTTTGGTTCTCCAGCCTCGGCAGACTCTCCTCATGACTCAAGCGCTCTGGTGCAGACAACATTCAATACGAGCGCAACATGACAGCCTGCAGACTTCATCTTTGCTGAATTCCTCCAGCGTTGCGCTTTCACTTCCATCACAGTGTCTGCAGATGTTCGTGTTTTACTCTCAGATTCGAGCTTGTCGTTGCGGAGTCTGACGGTGGAGGGGCAGCAACTGTTCCTGAACCTGGTGCCGCCTGTACACCTTTCCTGATGGCAGTATTACAATATCGAGCTCCACCTAACTTTCAACGTTAGGTTGTTCCTCCTCTTCCAGAGGATATGCTCTTGGTTGAGAACAATATGCTTTGAAATTGCTTTCACTTGCTTCTCCCAAATGAGTTAACCTGAGGCTGACCTGTCAACCATGACCACCTTTCAGATGAAGTTAAATATATACTGGATTTAAATGTCAACCTTTACTAGTTATCCTGCTTTCTTTGATAAGACGGTAGAGAAATAATCTTAAAATGTCAGTCAAGGGAGTATTACCAGTGACATCTCTCACAGATAACTTAAAATTAATTTCAAATTCCCCACAAGCTACTAGGACCGACTATGTAAGATCGACAAATATTGTTAAATATGAAAAACAAAGTATGGGAAAGGAGAGACTGCAGACGCTGGAATCTGGCAGCAACAAAGCAATCAAACAATCATTTGCTCTCTGTTTACAGATCTTTATTTGTTTACATGTATACACTGTGTACCTTTGTTTTTGCAATAAGTGGTAATTACTAATAAGTAGGTAATTCTGAGAAAGAATGTCAGGGTTGAATGTGGTGTCATGTATGTATTCTGGCAATGAACTTGAAATCTGAAAAATCTAATCAGCTGGAGGAACTCAGCGGGCCGGGAGCGAGGAGGAATGGTCAATGCTTAAGATCCGATCCCTTCGTCGTGATCGGCCTCGATGAAGGGTTCCCATTCCAAACGTCCAGCATTTGAGTTGAGTTCCTCCATTTGATGTAAACTAAGTACCTGGAAGGTGGGTTGGCATAGCGGTTAGTGCAACACTCTTACTGTGGCAGCGATCGGCAGGACCGAATATTCAATGGAAGGCGTGAAACCAGAATCGAATGTATTGTCCTGTACATGTCACAGAATTCATTGTTCTATGACACCATTACAGGTGCCAATATTGTGATAAATTACATTTTATTTTAAATTGTGCAAGAGAAAGTGAGGCAATGTCTGTGGTTCATTGCAAGTAGGAACTCTTAAATTAGGAATGTATAGATCTAGGCAGAGATGGGAAACAGATTTGAATATTGCAATAGATAAACAAATTTGGGAAAATTTATGTAGATTCTAATACTATTAATGTAAGGTGCAGATTAGTTCAATATAATTTTTTACATCAATTATATCTTACACCACAGAAGTTGAATAGACTGAAATCAGATTTATCAGATTAATGTTTTAGATGGGGTGAGGATGGAGGATCTTTTACCTTTTCAACATGGTCTTGTTTAAATGATGTCTATAAGTAATTTGGGTGTCAATAAGTAATTTTTTTTATAACAAGTTACAGGAGTTGTTTTTCTGTTAAATCCTGATCTGTTATTATTAGGGAATATTGAAGGTACAACTCTTAAATTGAAATTATCAATTGAAATTTGTTAAATTAGCATTATCAGTTGCGAGAAAATGGATTGAATGACTTGGAAATCGGATATGTCTTTAACATTGCCAAGGTGGCGTGTTGAAAATCAAAGTTTGGAAAAAAAAATTACTGACAATCTAAGAAATAAATATTCTATGTTTTCACAAATTTGGCACCTGCGTATCCAGGTAATGGGATTAAATGTATAGTGAAATTATTTCTACCCCTCTGGTCCTGCAGAGTCCTTCTCTGAATGTTTGTGTTGGAACTGATGAGTTGTCCTGCACGACATCTCTCTCTTCAATCCAAGATTCTTGGTTACACTTTCTTTTTCATTCTTTTTATACATATTTTTATTTTCCAATTTATATTTTTTTCTCTTCTTTTTGGGGGTGGTGGAAGGATGGGTGGCAGGGAAAGGGTTTGGGGTGGGTTGAAAACCATCATGTATGTAATCTATTTGTTCTCTTTCTGATATCCATTTAATAATTGTAGTTGCTGGTTGTATGAAGTATTAAATAAAATATTCCAAAAATAAATCTGATGACAGAGGGGAAGAAGCTGTTTTTTTTTTAACCACTGGGTGATCGTCTTTGGCTTCTAGTACCTCCTTCCTGATGGTAGCAATGAGAAGAGGACATGGCCTAGGTGGTGAGTGTCTTTCTTAAGACACCGCTGCTTGTCTGGATACTGATTCCCATGATGGTGCTGGCTGAGAGCACAACTCCCTGTAGTCTTTTCCTGTCCTGTGCATTGGCAACTCCATACCAGAAAGTGATGATACCACTCAGAATGCTCTCCACAGTGCACCTGCATAAATTTGCAGGAGTCTTTGGTGACATACCAAATCTCGTCAAATTACTCACCAAGTATAGCCTCTTTGTGACTGCATTGACATGGAGATCCCTGGACAGATCTTCAAAGATGTTGACACCCAAGTTCTTAATCTTTTTCAATGCTGTCCTCTCGTTGAGCTACCAAATCCAACTAGGATGAGGGATTTGAGAGGTTGGAAAAGCTGGTATTGTTGTCCATAGACTGGAAATAGTCTGATCAAAGGAAGCAGGGTAACATCAAAGTTAACATTTTGGAAAGATGTTGGAGAGATGAAAATAGGAAATGTGGATCTTCCAGTGGCCACCCATTTCAATTCCCCCATCCCCTTGCTGATATGCTTGTCCATGGTCTCATGCATTGTCAGATTAAGATCACCTGCAAATTGGAGGAACAACACCTGATCTTCTGTCTGGGCACACTTCGTTCGGATGGCATTAACATCAATTAAACACCCCTCCTTCTGTTCTTCTTTCACCTGTTGCCTTTCCCCCAGCGCCATCTCTCTCTCTCTTTCCCTATCTCTACCCTTTCCTTCGGTCTCCTTTCACAGATCCATAAGCAATTCTCACCATTCCTCTTAGCATATCCAATTAACACCTTTTGACTGTTGGTCTGGACTCCTCCCCCAGCCAGTCTTCAGTCTTTATTCTGACCTCTTCCTATCCTTTGGTTCTTCATTGAAGAAGGGCTCAGGCCCGAAATGCCGGTAATATATCCTGACCTCCTATTGTCACTGCAAGGTTAGCTGAGTTCCTCTGGCATTTCTGTGTGTGTTTTTATTTTAATTTTGTTCACCATTCTCAAGACTTTCTGCTGAAAACCTGGAGATTGATATAGAATTGGAAAAAAAAATGGCGTTATATAATTTCACCTCAAGAAGGTGATGTTCAGAGGAGGTCCAAGTAAAAATTCAAGTCCAACACTCCAGGCCTTTTATGAAGGAGCACGACATTATGATCAGTTGGAATTCACTCTTTAAAGAAGAGCGGGAGGTATCTCCCACCCGCCCCCCACCCCCAACCCCACCGGTGTGCTGTTTAATAATTACCCCTAACAACCATCATTAAAATAAATTATTTAGTTCTTGTCTTTCTACTGGGACCTACAAACAGAAAATGACGAGCAATCATCAATTCCAATATGATTAAGAGGCCATCAGGAAGACAAAAAAAATATCCCTGGAACAAAATGTGTTGGAATTCATTGCTGGACAAATGGGAAAAATGGTAAAAGAATATAAACTGAAGATGTAAGAATCTGAGGATTGTGTGCACAAGTTCAACAATCCAAGGATTACGAGCTCCCGTTTTAATAAAATGGGATTATCACTGAAAGGGTTAGTATAGACAGGAGGAACAGAATGGTCACAGTTAACATTTCACACAAGCACAACACAATTCGATACATTGGAAGAACGGAGGGAAGGTTTGTCACTGTCTGTTCCAGAATTCAATACATTTGCAAAGACATTGTGATTTTGCAAAGGGAGAACCATTCTGACGCTGGAGAGAAAGCAGCTTTTTTGAAGCAGCTCTTGTGGGAGCCATTCTGTGGCATTCAGAGCAAAGCATGATCTGCGAGTGACTTCAGTGGATTGACCTGTGTCAGGAGGGTCTTTCGGGAAGCAAAGTGCTTCATTTTGATGGTGACTAACTTTGAAGGTCACTTGGAGGGTCTTGGAAGCTTCGCGGAGGCCACCCAGTTTGAGCTTTGCCTACAAAAGGACCAGCAGTGTTTTGACCATAGCTTGTGTGGATGGACATTTCTTCAAAGGCAACACAAGATAAATTCTTGAGCCTTTAGCAGCCACAACTCCAGTCTTCCCATCAGTTCAACATTAATTCTGGGCATTAAATTTCAAAAGCAACACTGAATTTGAAAGACTGAACTTTGAAGTAACTTTCTAGATTTTGGCCTGGACTGTAATGGACACACACACACACACACACACACACACACACACACACACACACACACACACACACACACACACACACACACACACACACACACACACACACACACACACACACACACACACACACACACACACACACACACACACTAGTACACCTGCACATGGATGAGGATAGATTCAATGTTAAAGATAGCGTAAGAGTTAAGACTATAGTTTAAGAGTTGGAAATAAAGTCAGTGTTTTAAAATTAAATACTGTCTACTTCAATGCCTATTGCTGCTTGTTATGTGCGGTTTGTAACACAAGCCAAAGAGAATGTGTTTTAATAATGCATTTGATTACTTGCTAATAATGGTGTCAGGTCACTTGTCTGAACGCTATTGGTACCATGTCTGGTGGTCGGTGATTAAACTGGCTCCCCCACCAGGCTTGCCTGCTGTGAAAGGGGGTTAGACACCCTGCAGGGGGAAAAAACAAGACCTGTTAAGGGCAGGTCTCATGGGGTCAACGGCCATCTAGCAAACATGTGCATGAAACACACAAAGGGCATCCCTTGTATCAAAGCTCGGTCTGGCCAATTACTCCAACAGAATGTCCCCCAGCCGTCTTGAACCTCACCATGCCGCTGGATCTGAGAGGGGATGTTGAAAGGGTGGGTTTGGACCTCTGCAACACCTACCCACCTAAAATCCATTCTCCTTTCTGAGGAGAAGGGTATCCTCATATCCAACCCCACAAACTGAAAGGAACCATTGTTGTCCTTTGGGATGGATCGCCAGAAATCATGGGAAACAAGACTGGTAAACTAGTGCCTTTCAAGTTTTAAGTTCGTGGCAAGAGAGTGCAGGTTTAAAAGCTCAGCAAAGTTCGTGATACATAGGTAAGATTAGGTACCATGTGTCCAGACTTGTGTGTGAGTTGGAGACAAGAAAATAGTCATCATCCTGGAAACAACAGGAGTTAAAGGGATTATTGTCACATACTACTACATTTAGAATGTAGCATACATGAAATTCTTCAATTTTGTCTACCGTAAGGAAGACAGAGAGTCACCACTTTGTCAAGCTCCCCTCACGGAAATGAGGCCCCCCCCCCAGTGAGAAATGAACTCGCAGCCCCTGGTTCACAAGGCCAGTGCTCTAACCACTGAGCTATTGGAGCCTCTTTGATAGGAGATTGGAAATGAAAGGGAAAAGGCAATCCCTCATAATGAGGTTCCAATGTTGTGAAGAAGTTTGAATGAAGCTAAGATTGAATTGAATTGTTTATTGTTGTGTGAACCAAGACATATTAACAAAGGATTGTTTTGCATGCCTTTCAGTCAAGTCAACCCATGCATAAGTACAGCAAGCTCTGCAAAAATGCAACAAAAATGCAAGGTATAGTGTTAGATGGGACAAGTACAGGGTACAGAGCATTGAACAGTGCAGGGGCATCGTCTTTCGCCAATGATGGTCCATTCAATACACTTTTAACAGCCGGAAATAAACTGTCCTTGATCTGGATGTTGGTGTTTTTCAGCTTGTGTATCTTCTGGCCAATGGGACGGGACTGAAGAGAGTGTGACCAGAGAGGGACTGGTTCTTTAATTGTATTGGCAGTTTTCCCAAGGCAGTGTGGGGGTGGTTGGTTGGCGTAATGGTCTGTTGGTTGTTCACATCTCCTTGCAGATTCTTGCAGACTTGGGCAGAGCAGTTCCTGTACCATGAGAAGATGCATCTGGACAGGATTCCTCCAGTTATCAAGATTAAGAAGGTTTAACAGAGTAGGCCTTGAGGAATTCATACCTTGAAAAAGGGCTCAGGCCCAAAACATTGATTTAACACCTTCACCTCCTATGGCTGCTGCAAGACTCCAGCATTTTCTTTTCTAAGTCAGTTAAATCAAATTTATTATCATCAGATTGCACAAGTACAACCCAACAGTGCTCCAGTCCTCGGTGCAAAACATGCAGACACACAACCAGACATAACACACATACAGAAAAACAATACATATGCAGGACAAGTATGAATATATATTCAAATAAGTGAATAAATATTGTTTCTTAAATATGAGAATCTCTGATGGTCAGTGTGAGCAGTTCTTTGTTTACCGCCCTTTCTTTCTATTTAAATATACAGCACGGTAACAGGCCCTTATAGTCCCCAAGCCCGTGCTGCCCAAGTATCCAAATTAACCTACAACCCCCGTATATTTTGAAGGGTGGGAGGAAACCAGAGCACCCAGAGGAAACCCACCAGACATGGGGAGAACGTTCTAACTCCTTCCAGACTGCACCAGATTCGAATCTGGGCTGCTGGCGGTCTAATAGCTTTACACTATCCACTACGCTAACCACTAATTTCTGGACGGATAAATCTTCAAAATCATTTTCCTAATCCATATCTCATCTGGAAATTACTTGAGATAATATCTGAAAAACACACAGGAGACTGCAGATCCTCAAATCTGAACACAATCTACTAGAACTCAGTGGGCCAAGTAGTATCAGTGGGTGAAAAAGGATGGTCAATATTTTGAGCCGAAACTTACTCAAAATATGGCCTCTTGACTTTTGAGATCACGACGTCACAACCTATATCCAATGGACCAATTATTGGCACTAAATGTAGGGTGAGGTGTGATCTCATAAAATATGCAAAATTCACAAGGGGGTTGACAGATTCAGTGATCTAAGCTGTGATTCCTGACATAGTCTCAGGATAATGATCAGATCCTTTAGAACTGTGAGAAGGATGGGCTTGAGTCATCAGAAGGTAGCTGATATGAGCAATCCTGTGGTTCATCTAATTTGCCATTGCTCTCAAACTGAAAGTAATCGTGCAAGAAGTGGTCTAGATCTCACAGTTCAGTCCAAACTCAACTTCATAGAGTTGTACAGCACAGAAACAGGCCCTCCCTCCTATGTTGTCTACCTGAATTAGTCCTGTTTGCCAGCGTTTGATCCATATCTCCCATTTCCTATTCGGGTATCTATCCAAAAGCTCTCAATGTTGTCACCTTTTGCAAGAGGTAAGAGAATCTAAAACTAGAAGTACGATTCACCGATAACCAAACAAACGGAATTCTAAATATCCGAAAGGTTTTTCAGATGTGACATGATGTCATAATTTGAAAAAAATTTGAAAACTATTTTTACCCACGCAGGGGTCTGGCATGTGGTTAATGCTACTTTGAATCAACAGATCCAAGATACAGGTGGAATTTCAAGATATCACCCAACTGCCCAAATGGATCTCTGAGACCTTTGGAATCAACCGAGCTCTCGTGCATTGTATGTTGGTAGATATAGAGTAGTTGCAATGGTAAAAAGGTCTGCAGATAGCACTGTCAATGTCAGAGCGGAGAAAAGGAGGAAGTATTTGTGTCTGTCGACAGAAAAGAGAGACAAGCTTCTGTCAAAACTGAACAGTGGTGTAAGTGGGAAACTACTTACAGAGGAGGATGGTTTTGGAAACAGAACGATAAACTGTTGGTAGTTCTATTCTGAAACTAAAGTCCAGAAATTAATAAAAGATAGAAAAAAGCCACATAAAGGTAAAAATGAAGAACTGGAGCGTGTATGGATGGAGTGGATCGGACAACATTGCAGTGTTGCCACTTAATGGTTTGATGATCATGAAGTAAGCAAAGTTTTTTCATGATGAAGTGAAAATTGAAGAGAATGGTGAATATTCAGCAAGCTGGGTGAGCAGGTTGAAGAAAAGACACGGCGTTAAAATGTTAAAGAGAAGTGGCGAAAAAGCATCGTGAGGCAGCAGAGAGATTCATTGACAAGTTTGGCAAGATCATCGCTGAAGAAAACCTGAAGGCAGAACGAGCCAATAATATGAATGAAACATCACTGTTTTGGGGTTTTTGCCCCAGATCAACACTGGCAACAGCTGATTTTCATGTGTCAGGGAAGACAAAAATGTTGTCTGATCTCCTTGCATATGCAAAAAGAAACCTTCAGATTCTGTCAGTCTTCTTCTTTGGCTTGGCTTCACGGACGAAGATTTATGGAGGGGTAATGTCCATGTCAGCTGCAGGCTCGTTGGTGGCTGACAAGTCCGATGCGGGACAGGCAGACACGGTTGCAGCGGTTGCAGGGGGAAATTGATTGGTTGGGGTTGGGTGTTGGGTTTTTCCTCCTTTGTCTTTTGTCAGTGAGGTGGGCTCTGCGGTCTTCTTCAAAGGAGGTTGCTGCCCGCCGAATTGTGAGGCGCCAAGATGCACGGTTTGAGGCGATATCAGCCCACTGGCGGTGGTCAATGTGGTAGGCACCAAGAGATTTCTTTAGGCAGTCCTTGTACCTCTTCTTTGGTGCACCTCTGTCTCGGTGGCCAGTGGAGAGCTCGCCATATAGCACGATCTTGGGAAGGCGATGGTCCTCCATTCTGGAGACGTGACCCACCCAGCGCAGCTGGATCTTCAGCAGCGTGGACTCGATGCTGTCGGCCTCTGCCATCTCGAGTACTTCGATGTTGGTGATGAAGTCACTCCAATGAATGTTGAGGATGGAGCAGAGACAACGCTGGTGGAAGCGTTCTAGGAGCCGTAGGTGATGCCGGTAGAGGACCCATGATTTGGAGCCGAACAGGAGTGTGGGTATGACAACGGCTCTGTATACGCTAATCTTTGTGAGGTTTTTCAGTTGGTTGTTTTTCCAGACTCTTTTGTGTAGTCTTCCAAAGGTGCTATTTGCCTTGGCGAGTCTGTTGTCTATCTCGTTGTTGATCCTTGCATCCGATGAAATGGTGCAGCCGAGATAGGTAAACTGGTTGACCGTTTTGAGTTTTGTGTGCCCGATGGAGATGTGGGGGGGCTGGTAGTCATGGTGAGGAGCTGGCTGATGGAGGACCTCAGTTTTCTTCAGTCTGTCAGTAAACTGGAAGAAAAGGACATTGAAGAAGTTCTTAACATTGATAAAGATGCTCCAGTTGCTGAACTTGTTCTTCACCCAGGTGAGCGCGATATCGAAGACTTAGTTGATACTTCAGAAAACGCGGCTGTAGATGACCTGGTGAAAATGTGTGATGAACTTATTGATGGATTGGAACAGCACGCATTCAGAACAGAACAAGAGATCATGTCAGTGTATAGAATCAAAGACAGACTGCTGAGACAAAAACCATTGTTAATGAGGCAGATGCCACTGGAGGAAAAAACCAGCGCACAGAAATTCTCGTGTTTGTTGCTGCATTTTGTAAACAGAGATCCGGTTGTTTATTTTGGTAAGAATTAAACATTATTTCATGCTTGAAAAACCTTCTGTTGTTATTTGCTGCTGTTTGTATCATGATGGATACAAGTGTTCTGGTCTGATACTGGTCTGCTTAGAGAAAATACTCGAATATCCAAAAAATCAGCTTAACTGAGATAGGTCCGCTCCCAAGCATTTTGGATAACCGGAAAAGTACTACAATAGATTGAAGGTGAGGGGACGTGATTTAGAAGGAAAATGAGGGGCACCTTTTTCACACAGAGGGCAGTGGGTATGTGGAAGAAGCTGGTTCAGGTGGGGATAATTACGTTGCAAAGTCATATGGGCAGGTAGATGGATAGAAAAGGGTTAGTGTTACAGGTAATATTCTATTTTATAGTATATATATAAATATGTTTTTTAAAAGAGATAGATTGTGGTGGGTTTAGTGTCAGTCACTTCACAAACAGATACTTATACTTCACATCTCATGTAAAATGCAAGAGCTTTGGCTGCAGCCAGACAATCAATGGATCTTTTGGAAGGGGCTTCAGAAGTAGGTGCAAATGGAACAAAGTCCAGGCTCAAGTGCTGATAAAGATCTTTCAAGGATTGGATTTGGAACCTTGGGAGGGATGTTTTTTTACAAGCAGAGAGAGAGGAAAGAAAACAGGATTTCTCTTTGAGAGAGAGGGAAATCAGTTCTGCAATTGAGGCTGCAACATGGCAAGGTGGCAGGCTTGTTGAAAACCCCATTTTGAACACAGGTTGTGAGTTCTGAGTTCAGCCTGTTCAAAACCCTTATAGTCCTTACAAAAGGAAATGGCTGGATAGAGAGTTTCTCCTGAAATAAGGGAAACAAGAGAAATTCTGTGGTGACCTGGAAGAGGAGGTTATCATTTGGAAAACCCATGATGAGACAAGTTTTTTCAACAAGAAACTGAAGTGACTGATTGGAGGAAATCATTTTGCGTCTGTCCAACGAGCAACAAATATCTCTCTGAAACCAACAAGAAACTTCCTGAGCAGTAACCATTTAAGCACCAGAACCTGGTGAAAATTCATAAATGTTAAATTCTGTGCACAGTATAAGAAATGTCTGATACCGGTGAACTTGGAGAAGTGAGAAGTGAATTAATGAACTGTGAATCAAAGAACTTTCCTGAACATATACACATTACATAGGAAGTAGGAACAGGAGTAGGCCAAAAATGGCCCATCGAGCCTGCTCCGCCATTCAATACGATCATGGCTGATCTAATTTATGACCTAACTCCACCTACCTGCCTTCTCCCCATATCCCCTAATTCCTCTATCATGTAAAAATTTATCTAACTGAATTTTAAATATGCTTAATGAAGCAGCCTCAACCACTTCCCTGGTTAGAGAATTCCAAACATTCACTACTCTCTGGGAAAAAACTATTTTTCCTCATCTCTGTCCTAAATCTACTCCCCCGAATCTTGAGACTGTGTCCTCTCATTTTAGTTTCCCTGGCCAGCTCAAAAAACCTTCCTACATCTATCCTATCCATACCCTTCATAATACTATACGTTTCTATAAGATCTCCTCTCATTCTTCTGAACTCGAGCGAATACAATCCTAGACGATTTAATCTTTCATCATAAGTCAACCCCTTCATCCCAGGGATCAACCTAGTAGACCTCCTGTGGACCGTCTCCAAAGCCAGTATACCCTTCCTCAAATATGGAGACCAGAACTGGACACAGTACTCCAGGTGCGGTCTCACCAGTACCTTATACAGTTGCAACATTACCTCCCTACTCCTGAATTCAGTTCCCCTAGCGATGGCCAACATTACATTTACCTTCTTAATAACCTGCTGCACCTGCAACCTAACATTTTGCGATTCATACACAAGCCCTCCCAAGTCCCTCTGCACAACACCATGCTGTAGTTTTTCACCCTTTCAATAATATTCAGCTCTTTTATTTTTCTTGCCAAAGTGGATAACCTCACACTTATTAACATTGTACTCCATCTGCCAGACCTTTGCCCACTCATCCAGCTTAACTCTATCCCTCGGCAGACTCTTTACATCCTCATTACAATTTGCTCTTCCGCTCAATTTGGTGTCATCCGCAAACTTGGCTCCACCACATTTTGTCCCCTCCTCCAAGTCATCAATGTAAATGATGAACAGTTGTGGGCCTAACACCGACCCCTGCAGCACCCCACTTACCACTCTCTGCCAACCTGAAAAACTCCCATTTATCCCGACTCTCTGCCTCCTGTCAGACAACCAATTTTCAATCCAGGCCAATAGACTTCCCCGGACTCCACTTTCCTGTAACTTACTGAGAAGTCTCTTGTGACAACATCAACCTGTTCCCCTCTATCAACAGCACCCATTATATCCTCAAAGAATCCTAACAAGTTTGTCAAACAAGATCTTCCCTTTCTAAAACCATGCTGCATCTGCCTGATTGAACCCTTACGTTCCAAAAGTTTCACTATTTCACTATTTCATACATGAAGGGGCTTAAGTTAATTTAATACTAATAAGGTAAAGTGTGATCCTGTTTTCATGTTTGAAAAAATGTAAAAGCAACCTTTGTTTAAGTGACCATTTGTCTTGGTGAATTTCTAACGCTGCTAGGTTTTGAAGTCCTCTGGGATCCTAACAGTTAGAGATATATGTGGTAAAAGCGGGCAAATGGGTCCAGCTTGGGTAAACAACTTGGTTAGCATGGGCAGGTTGGACCCTAGGGCCTGCTGACAGATAAATAAAGATGACTTGACTTGATTCTCTGCTTTCAAAAAGTACAGTAACCTAAATTACTGTTGGTCTGTGACAACTCAAAGTGGAGAAGATATAATCAGGATGGCATTAAAACTTTGGTGTCCATGCATTAGGAGTGCATACTCTCCCAGAGGAACTGTCAGAAGGACTGTTGCACCATGCCTCTCACCCCATTAGATCCCTTTTTTCCCATCCGAGGAAGAGTCTACAGGTCTCTCATAAGTTACCACAGAATCTGTAGAACTGGAGGAGTGGGGGGTGGGGGGAGGGAGGGTGGTGTGGGTAAACCATCATTAATCCTTGAGGAACTCCCAAGAAGTAGGAAAGAGGACATAATTCTCCAGCAATAATGAGGCCAAGTTCAAGTTTGTTGCCGCATGCACCGAGATGCAGTGATTGCGGTTGTTTTGTGAGGAGATATATTATATTCACATATGAAAGGACTCCCCCCCCCCCCCACCCCTCCCTGCCCCACACCTCGATCACACTCTCTTCACTCCCCTGCCATCCGGAGGAATATTCACGAGGGTGAGATCACAACACACCCCGGGTTCAAGGGCACTTTCGTTCCCGCTTTTATCGGACTCCTGAATGAACCTCAAAATAATGAAATTGTGTTGTCTTTGGTTTCTATCAACTAATCTCTGGGTGAAACTGCACTTTTGTCTGTGTTTTTGCTTGTTGGACGATGAATCGAACTGGTCTGTTCACAGAGCAACATCTGTCACTGCATCTTGGCACATGTGACAATAAACTTGAACTTACAGGCGATGATTTTGCCTCCACAGTTTACTGTGTTCAAAATTTCATAGAGAAGATGTTTGTTAAATAGGCACCCCCTTCTTCCGAAATCTTGCCTCCATGAGGCAAATCGTCGTCTTAATGTTTACTCTGTGAATCTTCGTTGCTTCAATAAGATTATAGCCTTTCATCTAACTGTCAATAGCCTCAACTTGCTCATTTGTTACTAAGAAGACAATCCGTTCATTCCAGAAATCAAAGTGATGAGCCTTCTCTGAACTGCAAGGACACCTAATCCTTAAATAAGATTGAAACTGTCACCTCAGCAGCATCTTATTTAAACCAGGATAAGTTTCTCCTTTTCCATCTTCATCTGTGTTAAAAGACCAACAGTCATTTAGTCTCTCTTATTATTCTTTCTGCATGCTAACTTCGTCATTCCTGTACGAGGTGACCCAGAACCGTTGAGTTGATTAGATTTCCACGTTCGCTATTTATTTTGTCAGTATTTTACTTTTATAACATTGGCTGAGGCAGATAAGATGAATGCAGTTCAGGGGAAGCTGCAGATGAGCCATTGAGGGACAAAACAATTCTGTCGATGAGACTGAAGGAAGAACGATGAGGAGATTCGATAGCTGCTTGAGAGATTCGGATCTGCGTGATGCTTCGGAAAATTGCGGTGCAACAGAAAAGTTTTGGCCTTCATTAATATGGCAGAACTAGATTTGGATCATAGTTTAATAAAAACATGGAAAAATTGTATCAGCCCATTATTGCATTGGTTCCAGAGTGCTTTTAAACCAATCTCCATTAGACCAATACATGATGAAGCGATGCTTAATACATAATGCACATTGGGAGACTCTATTAGTCTAACCACTCTATAAATAGATAAACATAGAATAACAAGAGTCAAGTAAAAAGCTAACATTAATTAAAATGATAAAAAATGCCTTCTCTTCCCTCAAGCTAGAATCACAATAAATTAAGGATTTAAACTCCTCGTCCTAATCCACATTGTCAGGAAAACGCAGATCAGGTACAAAGTGCTCGCACAGTCAATTATTTTACAATGTAATTAATCTTGATTTCTAATTATACATGCGTTTCATGTAATTTGGTTAACCAAATAGATTTACTTAATCACTGCTATTTCTTCTGGAAAAGAGGTTTCCTCTGCTTTTTCCTTCCTTAATGCGGAGCTAAGGCATCCTTAACACTAATTTGTTTAGTGGAGGAAAGAAAGGAAGAGGCAGGCTCGGCAGTAATGAAAGAAGAAAGTAAAACAAACTTGATTATATTTCCTTTGGAGACTAATGAATAAATTAGCCAGACTGCAGGGGCTTTTAGTTCACAGTGAATTCGTTACTTTCAAGTTCCAGCAGGAGTAAGAATCAGTCCGTGGCAGCTTCTTTCAGAGAAAGCCCCTGGAAGTGGCCGGTGACTCAAATCAAGCTGCCAATCTTTCATTCAACTGTCAAATCTCCCCGATTGATCCTTTGCATGTCTGAGCAAATTGCCAAGCACAGAAATGAAACCTTGCTGACTTACTTGTGAAGTCGGCCTGCGGTTAAGCCAGCTGCTTTGTCCTCATTGGAGACTCGCCTGCCAGCTGTAACTTTTTAAATGACATTTGCAGCCATGTTCCATCTTACCTGCTCCTGCAACGTCGGGCTTGAAATGGGAGAGGGAGGAGGCGGAAGGCCAGTGAAGCAGGAGAAGGCGTGGACTCTTGGATTGCAAGCAGGCCGAGTGGTCGAGGAGTTGTTGGTGCTTGTGAACATGGTTCTAGTGCAATAGAACCGAGGGACTGGCATCGACGCGCCCATCACCCGGAGAGGTGCCCAGACATCTTCTTTCGAGAAACTTCAGCCGCACGTGGCTGTACAGATCAGTTGTTCACAAGCTGGACAAGAAGGCGCTGGTCTCAACTTGACTAGACTAGTCAGCAAAGCTTTTGGAACAGGCCAGCTCTGCAACTCAGCCGCCATTCTGCTTGCATGGAGTAATGCTCACGATGAAAGGTGCCTTCAAACTCCTCCTTCAAGCCTACTTACAGTTGCGATGAACTTGCCACTATTTACAAAGTCTTTACAGCACATTACATAAATTACATCTCCGCAACTTTTTACTGAATTAATCCCAAGCAAATTCTTGAGGGAAGCCAGAGTGTTTCATTTGTGACCATGGATTTCTATTCTCGATATTAGCCATTAAAATGTAACAACGAACCCTTGGAATATTTAATTCAGTGCTAAGCTGTTCCCAAGCCTCTGAACACATAGACCTGCTAAAGTACAGCAGGTTCTTTGTAACAGATTCAGGACAGCTCAAGTCGTGTCTTAGCACCTGATTTATCTGAACTGCCACTGATTTATAAACTATCACTAAAGGAACATAATGAGACTTTTATAACCTTGAGGAAGGGGTCAGGCCCGAAACGTCGGAAATATATCTTTACCTCTACCGATAGTACAAGGCCAGTTGAAAATTGTACACAGAGTGTATGATCATTTAACAGAATTCAACCACACAATATGGAATCTATAGTTCATTGACATCCAGAGGTTTTTTTTCCCTGAAATGCAACAATTGCTCTACTGGAAGAACTCAACAGGTCGGGCAGGATCAATGGTAGGATAAGAACAGTTAATGTCTTTTCCACCAATATTGCTCGACCTGTCGTTTTCCTCCAGTAGATTGTTGTTTGCTCGAGATTCCTGCATCTGGAGTCTCCTGTGTGTTCTTTGAAAATGAAACAGATTCCGTATCTCGTTCTTGTGAAGAGTCATCGATCTACGATGGAAGCTCTGTTTCTCGTTCTACATCTCCTTTCTGAAACCTCGGTCAGCGTGGTTTGCAGCAGGTAGAAAAGCTGCTTCTCAGCTCTAGTGAGACAGCTTCGACCAGGCCTCCAGTGCTGTCCATGTGGAGCTTGCAGTAGCTTCCTGCGCCACGGATGCCACCGTCTCTTCCTGCATCCGAGGTTTAGCGGGTTGAAAGGATAATTGGCTTACAAATAAGATGGTGTTTGTGGTTGGTTGAAGAATTGTGGGGGGGGGGGGGAGGTAGAGGGCCGTTAAAGGGCATGTGAGAGAGGCAAGCCATAAGAGATATGTCGGGGAAAAGAGAATGATGCAGACATGGACTTCAGGCCCCGTTTGACAGCTCAACGTCGTTGAAGACTTGAGATGCACCTAAGAGTAATCAACAGATACACTAAAGTTCTTCACTTCCTGAAAAGGCATAAAATGCATTAATAAACAACAAGTTGAAGTTCAAGTTCATTATCTTTCTTTTCTTTTTCAATCTTTATATTAAGTTTCAAATTAATAAACATAACAATTAACATATTGCGATGGTTTATGTTATATTTTATATTGTATATAGATATATTTTAAAGGAGATAAATTATGGGGTATTTTTAAGTCTGGATCACAAACACTTCATAACACACAGATCTCATTTAAAATGCCAGAGTTCTGCTCAAGCCAGACAGTCCAGGCTCCCAGTGCCTTTGTAAAGACAATGGAAACTGCTTTGCTGAAGGACTTCATCAGTAGGTGTTAATTGGACGTGCTGTGGAGTAATGGATTATTGTTTTGGAAAGCAACAGATAAGCAGTTTGCTGTTCTAAGAGGGTCATGTGGTTTTTCAAACAGGTTTCTGAGTGAGAGAGAGAGAGTGAGAGAGAATTCAGTTCTACCGTCAGCAGCAGTAGCTGGGACTGGAACAGGACAAGCTGGCAAGCTTGTGGAAATACCCTATTTTGAAGACAGGTTGTGAGTTCTTAGTTCAGCCTGTTCAAAGCCCTCATGGTCTATACAAGAGGAGGTGGCTGGCTGTATAATGTTTCACTTGAAATAAGGGAAACAAAAAGGAACTCTGTGCTGACCTGCAAAAAAGAGGTTATCACCTGGAAAACCCTGATTGGGGAAAATTTCTTCAGCAAGACACTGAAATGGCTTATTGGAAGGAATCAGTTGGTGTCCAATGAGAAACAAATCTCTCTGAAAACTGACAAGAACCTTCCTGAGAGGTAACCATTTACCTTTCAAGCACTAAACCCGGTGAAGATTTATAAATGTTAAATTCTGTCCACAGAATAAGAATTGCCTGAATCCGAAGTGACAATTGAGATTGGACAGTGAATCAAATCACTTTTTTGAACTTACACACACATTACATACAAGTGCACTTAGAATTAGAAGGGGATTAACTTAGGTTAAGTTAATAGTAATAAGTTAAAATTTGATCCTGTTTTTATGTTTAAAGAAAATTAAAAGTATCTTTTGTTTAAGTAACCATTAGTCTTGGGTTTTTTTTGGAAAAATATTTATTAAATCATGAAATGTTAAACATACAATAATGATAAAATTTAAAAAGGACAAAATATATATATGATACTTTTTATATACAATAACAACTAAACCCCAACAACCCCCCACTACCCCTTCTCCCTCTAATCTACCCCCAAAATGAAAGAAGAAAGAGGAGATTCCATAACATAACATTCATCAATTAATTACCATGGTTTAGAGCAACACCACTAATGTGCGGAAAGGGGATTTAACAATTAACCACATATAATCCAAATAAGGGCTCCAAGTTTTACTAACAAAGGAATAATTATTATGTTTATTATATGTTATCTTTTCCAACAGAATACAAGATCTCATTTCTAAATTCCATCTCTAAATACTCAAATTAGTCTCATTTTTCCAAATAATTGCCAAACAGTTTCTAGCCACAGCTAAAGCCAACCTCAAAAAAGCAATTAGAGATTTATTTAATCTTAATTCTAAACTCAACCTCTTAATATTACCCAACAAAAATACTGAAAGATCTAATGAAAGTTTCATTATGAAAAAAAAGCTTCTAAAACTTCCTTCAATCTATTCCAAAAAGGCTTCACTGTCCCACATAACCAAATAGAATGTAAAAAAGAACCTACCTCCTTATAACATCTAAAACACAAATCCAAAGAAATAAACTTATATTTCCTTAATTTCTCCAGAGTTAAATATAATTGATGAATAAAATTATAATGAACCAATCAATACCTTAAATTTACAGTTTTAATAATATTATTCCTACATAAATTCATCCAATCATCTTGAGAAATATATATACCTAAATCTTTTCCCATCTTAATCTAGATTTATGAATATCCAGGTTAAGCTTTTTATTCTGTAATAAAGCATACATCTCAGATATAAATCCCTACTTGCCACCTTCAGCAAGTAAAATTTCAAACTTAGATAGTCTAGGTAACAGTAAAATACGTCCAAAATTATCCAAAGTAAGGCTTTAATTTGATAATAAGAGAAAAGATATTCAAAGATGGATCATATTTCTCTTTCATTCTTTGATAAGAAATAAAATAACAATCTTGCACCAATTTAATACCTTTTTGATCCCATAACTTCATAAGTTGATTATTAAGTATAAAAGGAAAAAGCTTATTTTGATACAAAGGAGTTTTACCTGAAATTTTACCTTGAGCACCTATTTTATACCATAATTTCATTAAATGTTTCAAAACAGTTAAATTATAATTACTCAATAATTGAGGATTTCATCTGTAAATAAACAGTTCCATCTTCTTCTCATTAATCTGAGATCATTCAATATTAGCCCATATCAAAGATTTATCTACTTCAAACATCCTATTAATAAATTTTAATTATGCTGATTCATAATATTTTTTAAAATTAGGGAGTTGCAAACCTCCTAATTCATATTTCTAAGTTAATTTCTGTCATGATACCCTTACCATTTTATATTTCCATTAAAATTTCCTCACCAAGGCATTTAAATCTTTTTTTAAAATTTGAGGAATCTTACAAGGGATAGACTGAGAAAGATATTGAATTTGAGGAAAAATATTCATGTTAATACAATTAACTCATCCTATTAATGTAATAGGTAAATATTTCCACCGATTAAATTCATATTTGATTTTAGACTATAAAGGCAAATAGTTCCATTTGAAATAGAAATTACATAGAAATTTAAATGACTATAATTTCAATCTACCTTAACTCCTAAATACCTAATCCGATCTAACCATTTAAATTTCACAATACGCCTACACAAATAATCTATTTGAGCTAAAGGCATAATCTCATTCTTTATCTAATTAATTTTATACCTTTATATTTCAACCTACTGCTCCAATCTATCATGAAAATTCCTCAAAGTATTCAAAGGTTTTGTTCAATCTATCAAAACACCATCTGCAAACAAATTCATTTTAAATTCATCAGATTTCACCTTAATAACTTTAATATTACCCATCTTGTCTAATGACCTGAGCCAAAGGTTCAATAATTAATGTAAATAGAGCTGGTGACAACGGGCAGCCTTGCCTAGTCGATCCAGTCAACGTAAAAGTGAATATAACTGTCCATTTGTCACAACTCTAGTAACCGGACTTCTATATAAAGCCTTAATCCAACCAATAAAAAAGGGCCTAAATTAAATTTCTCCAAAATTTTAAATAAAAAACTGCACTCTACTCTATCAAAGGCCTTATTTGCATTGAGAGTAATAACCATTTAGTAGGTTATATTTCTCCTTAATTGAAGAAATCAACTTCACAATATAATCTGCGGAATACTGATTTTTAATAAAACCTGCCTGATCCACATGGATTAAACCTGGTAAATATTTAGCTAACCTATTCAGAAGTATACAATTATGCATAAAATTTTCAAATTACATTGTTAATTTCCTGAGGTTATAATCGTTGAATCATTACTAATAGCATTTATTGTTCTAGAGGCTTGTTCCGTTTTTAACTACCAAGCTAATACTTTGTGAGCTCTTTCACCTAATTCACAATACCTTTGTAATAATTGCTCAAATTTATAAACTTTTTAACGAGTTATATCGTAACTTCATATTGACTAAACATACTTTCTTAGCTACCATAGAATTTTGCTGTAAATCCTTTTCTAAAATGTCTGTCTCCTCCTCCAATCTACTTACTTCGACTACATGTGCTTTCTTACTAATAACTGAATCCATATTTATTTTCAAAAAAATCTGTATTTGATCCCTTATAAAATTACAGAATTCAACATTTTTCAACAGCAAAGAATTAAATCTCAAATGATAAACATTATTAATTCTCTCTGAACCAGTACACATAATTAATAACAAAGAATGATCAAACAAAATCCTACTCTTATATTCAGCTTTCAAAACTCGACCTTGTAATTGTGATGATACTAAAAATAAATCTATTCTAGAATAAAAATTGTGATGAAATGAATAAAATGAAAAACATCTTTTTCTTACACCTTCTCCATATATCTACTAAATTCATATCTTTCATTAATGCCATCAATTGTTTAGCCATTTTAGTCCTAATTACTGATTTTGGAGATTTATCTAATAATGGATCCAAACAACAATTAAAATCACATCCTTCCATAATTTTATCATATGCCTGTTTTAAATTAAGAAAAGAATCCAACATAAATTTCTGATCATCTACATTAGGAGCATAACATAACATAACATAACATAACATAACAATTACAGCACGGAAACAGGCCATTAGGCCCTTCCAGTCCGCACCGAACCAAACACCCCTTTCTAGTCCCACCTCCCTGCACAATGCCCATAACCCTCCATCTTCTTCTCATCCATATACCTGTCCAACCTTTTCTTAAATAATACAATTGACTCCGCCGCCACTATTTCTCCTGGAAGCTCATTCCACACGGCTACCATTCTCTGAGTAAAGAAGTTCCCCCTCATGTTACCTCTAAACCTCTGCCCCTTAATTCTTAACTCATATCCTCTTGTTTTAATCTTTCCTCCTCTTAACGGAAATAGTCTATCCACATCCACTCTGTCTATCCCTTTCATAATCTTAAATACTTCTATCAAATCCCCTCTCAACCTTCTACGCTCCAAAGAATAAAGACCTAATCTGTCCAATCTCTCCCTATACTCTAGATGCTTAAACCCAGGTAACATTCTGGTAAACCTTCTCTGCACTCTCTCCACTCTGTTTATATCCTAGTCTAACATTCAGAAAAAAATTAAAATTAATCTTCAAAAGCCTACCAGCTGATTCAATAACTGATTCCAATTTAAAAAAATAACTTTTTATTCATCAAAATAGCCACTCCTCTTACTTTCGAATTAAACAAATATGCTATAATTAGTCCAACCCAATCTTTTTAAAATTTCTGTTGTTCCTTCTCAGTCAAACGTGCCTCTTGCAAAATGACAACATCAACCTTTTTTTTAATGTATGCCAATTTGCTTTTTCACTTAATCGGATTATTAAGCCCGTTAATATTAAAAGTAGCAAAATTTAAATTAGCCATCATAAAAGAAACCCTTTCAATAACCACCTCACCACACATGCCAAAACACCTCCCCATGGCAACCACACAAAAAATACCAAAATATCTCCTCAAAGAAAAAAAGAAAAGAAAGAAACCTCATATAGAAAAAAAAGCCCAAACAAAAAAAAATACTGTGCTACAGTATTACCACTCTCAATTATACAGGAGTGACCAATGCCACAAAGTGGCCGATGACTTCAGAAGGATTCAGTAGCCAAACCACCTTCCCCAAACAGAACAAAAAATAATATAAACAAATCATTTCAAATATGATACACTTCTTCCAAATCTCTATTGACTTGATCATCATCAATATCAATATCGATCAACTGTTGAGATTCCATCTCTCGCCTTCCATTCTTCCTCTTCAGAAGTGGAACAGGCTGTTGAAGAAACCTTTCTTGACTTTGCTCCTGTTTATTATTCGGTAGAGAATTAGCAAACACAAGAACTTCAGCAGCATCACTGAAAAACTGAGATTGAAAATCTACATCGAAAACTTTAAGTATAGAAGGATACCGAAAAACAAACTTATATCCTTTCTTCCCACAAAACAGCTTGACTCAAAAATTCTTTACGACATTTAATAACAGCTTGACTCAAATCAGCATTAAAAAAGAATACTTGGTTATTTTCAACTACTAAAGGGCCTTGGTAACTTCTCGCATTCTGAACAGCAACTATTAAAATCAATTCTCTATCTTGATAGCGTAAACATCTCATCAGGATAGAACGTGGATCATGACCAGGAAGAGGTTTCCTTCTTATCGCTCTATGAGCTCTATCCCATTCCAAATCATTCGGAAAATATTCTTTTCCCAAACCTTCGGGAATCCACTTCTGAAAAAATTGAACCATGGCCGAACCTTCACAATCTTCTGGAAGACCAACAGTTTTTACATTATTTCTTCAACTTTGATTCTCCAAAATATCAATTTTCTTCAACAAATCACTTCTCTGAATTTTTCAACCAGCAAATGAATCCTCCATCTCCCTTTTTAAATTTATCTTGTACTTTGTCCACCTCTTTCAGACATTTTGCCACATCCAACTTAATAGAAGATTTTTCCGCCTTCATGTCAGCCAGCTGTTCCTTCACAGTTGAAAAACTTTGACCCATTTGAGTTGCCAAATTTTCAATCTGTTCAGATAAATTAATTTGTGAAGTTGAATCTGAATAATGAGGATCAGATTTAAACTTTAAAACCTGTTTAACTATGGGCCTACCCTTATATATAACAGTTTATTTCTCCTCCATACCCTGATCTTCTTCATCTTCCAGTCCTCCAGTGTCTCCTTCCTCTTCCTCCATTGATGCCGAAACCATTTCAGCCCGACCGTGGCTGCAGACACTCTCTTCCATCAGCCCATCAGTCTGGTCCCACTGCAGCCTGGGCTACATTCGATGCAACGCGCATGCGCGGCTCCTGGTCTGGAGGAAGATGATGTCAGAATCCAATGCCATCTTCCGCAGCACTACGTTAAGTTGTCACCTGTCTAGAATGAACCTTACCAGAGGACTGGCGCTGTGGACAGGGATGGGGAGGAATGAACTCCGGAGGCTCACTTCAAAGGAAGGCCCAAATTCTTCTGTGCTTGATAGCTGTTAAGGAATAGTATTTTTCTTAGCTGTTTGTGCTTTTGTTTTCCTCATAGTTACTTCTAAAATATTTCAGCAATATGTTCAATATTTTCTGAAAAAAATTTAAAACTAAAACTCCAGGGGGAGGTGCCTCTCCACGTCTTCTCCCTATGCTATTACGACATGCCCCCCACTAGTTGTCTAGGTGAATTTCTATTGCTGCTGGGTTTTGGGGTCCTCTGGGCCCATCACATTATACAAACATGGACATTGAGGAACATCTGTAAATAGAGCATCCCAATCTATTAAAGGCCTAATGTGAAAAGGAATCAAATTTTGTGACAAAAATATCCCCCTTTAAAGGATTGCGCTCGAGGGCAGCGAAAGAACTGAGACAGCAGGCCATGAGGTTGTTTAGCACAACTGATTTACTTTGAAGTTCCTCCATTCCGGAGCCTGCCCTTCGCATCCCAGAACTTATGTCATGGTGATGTAAGCATGCACATCTTCTTCTGGACTGTGCAGGAAGAGAAGGACCTGCGACGCCATCTTTGCCGCAGCTGTTTCGCTGACCACGCGTGGCAAGCGGGGCTGATTCTCCACTGCAATTATGCGTGCCACCACACCCCTAATTAAGAAACAGAAAAAGAAAGAAAACAACGGTTTTACGGTTAAACAATTATTTTGGCTATTTCCATTCCTCTACACTCGCCAAAAAATTGTTGAAGAGTATTCTGAAAGGATCAACTTACATGATATAATAATGTTGAATAAATGGTCTCCACGTTTCTTCTAATTTAAACAAAGGGTCGATAGTACCGCTTCTAAATTTTTTCTAACTTTAAACATGCTTTAGTTTGGGAAAACCATTGAAACATTTTAGGGGCTTTCCATTTGAGTAGAATGGATCTCCTATCTATTAAAGTAACAAATGCAATCACATGACAAGCTGGAGCAGGTAAGTGGCCAAAGTCCAAAACTGGTCATCCAAAAAGGTGCAGCAATAGGATGAGGTCAATGAGCAAAACTGCTGAAATAATATCAAAAAATATCTTTCCAATATTTTTTTTCAGGGAAGGGCAGGACCAAAACACATGTGTATCAGGGAAACCACCTCAGAATGACATCTGTCACAGATAGTGTTTATATAGGAGTGAAAATGAGCTAGCTTGTCCTTGGGCCACGTGAACCACCTTAAACTGGATCAAAGAGTGTCGAGCACACATTGAAGAAGTGTTAACGAATTGGAGAATTTTCCCCCATGTCTCTATAGGTGAAAGTCTCCGACTTTCCCTTTGCCATTCATTCTTAATTTTATCAGGATTTCAGGATCAAATAATAAATTGTTGCTATTGAACTCTTTCGAAAAAGGTTTAAACATCAATTTTATAGGTAACTTCATTCCGATGTGGTATCAGGAAAAGTAGATAAAGTTACACTTGAAAAATTCCTAATCTGTAGATATCTGAAAGAAATGCGACATCGGCAAATTATATTGATTAGACAACTGCTCGAAAGACATGAGACACTTACCATTAAATAAATTGTGAAAACATGCTAGTCCCTTCGTATTTCATAAAAAAAAGCTTATTAACATTGAATTGTACAAGTACAACCCAATGATATAGTGTTCTTTGGCTCTAGGTGCAAAAACATCCAGACATATCCAGAAATAACATACATACAGACAACTGATACATATGCAGGGAATATAAACATACAATAAAACCCACAATATTCAGAATTCTAGCAACAGGTATCCTCAAGAGATCAGCAAAAAAATTAGAACAGTAAATAATTTTTTTAAAATTCAAATAAATTAACATATTCATTGAAGTTTAAAATTGTAAAAGTAAATGTTATCTGAACACATAAAACTGTCGGTGAAGATGGGAGCGAATATTCAGCCAATGGAGTGCCTTGGTCATAGCAGAAGTTGTGTTTGAATAAAATGGCACCACCCAGGTTGATGCCGCACCCCAATGGGGTGACTCTCAGAAAGCGTCTCCTTATCTGTGCTGAGTAAAAAAACTTTATCTTTATTAGTAAATCGTTAAATATATTAAGCTTTTATCTGTAAACTTACAGGCGAGGGTTTAATTATCACCAATGTTATTACTCGGCATTCGTGCAGTTCCATGGAGGGAGAGGAACCTGCAGATGCAGTAACAGTTAAATGTTTTCAAGTAAAGTAAAATGCTTTAAGGTTTATATATTTAAAGAAGTGAAGATTGTTCATTGTAAGTATTGTTAGGCACTAACAACCCTTCTAATTATGTTTGGGACTAAAAGGTTTTTGTTATCACTAACACAGGAACAGCAATGGAAAATTCACCAGACAATGGTAAATTAAAAATAATATTTTTAATTAAACTATTAATAATGTAACATTTCTTACTTATCTCTAAACTTAACCCCATTATGTGCAAACATAAATGTATGCGTCTGCATATATAATTCAAAATCCCACTCTGAAAAGACCAATTTTAAAAGGTCAGCATAATTTTAGACTTGTTTGAAGGTCTTAAATTCTCAGTTCAGAAAAAATTATAAAGTACTTTTAAACGTTATATCTTCCGGCCTCTTGTACTAAAAAATGTTTTCCAAACAAAGAATCTGCCCTCTTCTCAAAGACAGGACGTGTGGTTATTTTCTTCCATAAATGAATTCACAGACCCAGACAAGGGTTAAACAGATGTGGTTATCTACTATCACGGTGAAGTCACAAACCATACAAGGGCTAATCAACGTGGCCAAACACCGTTATGGGCCCAGAGGACCCCAAAATCCGTCAGCAATAATAATTAATCAGGACAAATGGTTACTTAAACAAAAGTTGTTTTCAATTTTTTAAAACATAAAAACAAGATCAAACTTTAACTTATTACTATTAACAACCTAACTTAACCCCCCCTTCTAATTCTAAGTGATTGTGTATGTAATGTGCATATAAGTTCAGAAAGGTTCTAGGATTCAAAGTCCAATCTCACTTCTCATTCCTCCAATTTCACTAGTATCAGGCAATTCTCAAACCGTGCACAGAATTTTACATTTATGAGTTTTCACCAGACTGTAGGTGCTTAAAGGTAATTGGTTACTGCTCAGGAAAATTCTTGTTGGTTTCAGAGAGACATTTGTTGCTCCATTAGACACCCAAAAACTGATTCCCTCTAATCAACCATTTCAGTGCCTTGCCGAAGAAACTTGTCCCATCAGGGTTTTCCAAATGATAATCTCTTCTTCTGCAGGACACGCTCAGCTAATCAGGCAACATCCATGGAGAGAAATTTTCAGTCAACATTTAATTATTTTTTTAGTCATACAGTGCCCACTGGCCTACAAGACCGTGCAACCCAATTATCCTACACCCCACAGTCTGTTTTGAAGTGTGGGAAGAAACCGGCGCACCCAGATGAAACCCATGCAGACATGGGGACAATGTCCAAACTCCTTACAGACACCATAGGATTCGAACCCCCAGTCCTGGTCACTTGCGCTGTAACAGCATTGTGGCAACCACTTCGTTAGCCGCTGCAGTAACCATGTCGCTGTTTCAGGTCAGGATCCTTTTCCAAGACTCAATAAGGAAAAAGAGTATATTGACTATTTCTCTTTGAGGAGGTGCTGGGGGCAAGGAGGGCTCCCGAGTGCCCATAGGCGCTGAAGGCTTCCTCGTCGTGTTGGAAGTTTGGATCTGGGCTCAGGCCGCTGACAGTTTGAACTGGAGTCTGTGCGATTCCAAAGGCTGCGGGAGCTCTGGATGCAAATCCATGGATACTCATTGACTCTGGGTGGGGTGGAGGGGGGGGGGGAACACAACTTAACATATAACATAACATAACAATTACAGCACGGTAACAGGCCATTAGGCCCTTCTAGTCTGCACCGAACCAAACACTCCTCTCTAGTCCCACCTCCCTGCACAATGACCATAACCCTCCATCTTCTTCTCATCCATATACCTGTCCAACCTTTTCTTAAATAATACAATTGACTCCGCCGCCACTATTTCTCCCGGAAGCTCATTCCACATGTCTGCCACTCTCTGAGTAAAGAAGTTCCCCCTCATGTTACCTCTAAACCTCTGCCCTTTAATTCTTAACTCATGTCCTCTTGTTTTAACCTTTCCTCCTCTTAACGGAAATAGTCTATCCACATCCACTCTGTCTATCCCTTTCATAATCTGAAATACTTCTATCAAATCCCCTCTCAACCTTCTACGCTCCAAAGAATAAAGACCTAATCTGTCCAATCTCTCCCTATACTCTAGATGCTTAAACCCAGGTAACATTCTGGTAAACCTTCTCTGCACTCTCTCCACTCTGTTTATATCCTTCCTATAATTAGGCAACCAGAACGGCACACAGAACTCCAAATTAGGCCGCACCAACGTCTTATACAATCTCAACATCACCTCCCAACTCCTATATTCCATGCAATGATTGATAAAGGCCAGCATACTAAAAGCCTTCTTCACCACCTTATTCACGTGAGTTTCTACCTTCAGGGAACGATGTACCGTTACTCCTAAATCTTTCTGCTCTTCTGTATTCCTCAATGCTCTCCCATTTACCACATATGTCCTGTTCTGATTCTTCTTACCAAAATGAAGCACCTCACACTTATCAGCATTAAATTCCATCTGCCATTTTTCAGCCCACTTTTCTAAGCAGCCCAAATCCCTCTGCAATCCTTGAAAACCTTCTTCATTATCCACTATTCCACCTATCTTAGTATCGTCTGCATATTTACTAATCCAATTCACCAGCCTATCATCTAGATCATTAATGTATATAACGAACAACAATGGGCCCAATACAGATCCTTGAGGCACACCACTGGTCACTGGCCTCCAACCTGACAGACAATTATCCACTACCACTCTCTGGCCTCTCCCTTTCAGCCAATGTTCAATCCATTTGACTATCTCAAAATTTATACCTAAAGACTGCACCTTCCTAACTAACCTTCCATGTGGTACCTTATCGAAGGCCTTACTGAAGTCCATATAGACAACATCCACTGTGCTACCCTCATCCACATTCCTAGTCACCTCTTCAAAAAATTCAATCAGATTGGTCAAACATGACCTTCCTCCCACAAATCCATGTTGAGTGCTCCTGATCAGACCTTGTCTATCCAGATGTTTATAAGTACTATCTCTAAGAATTTTCTCCATTAATTTACCTACCACAGACGTCAAACTTACAGGCCGATAGTTGCCAGACTTCCTCCTTGAACCCTTTTTAAATAACGGAACCACATGCGCAATGCGCCAATCCTCCAGCACTATCCCCATATCTAATGACATTTGGAAAATTACCACCAGAGCCTCTGCTATTTCCTCCTTCACTTCTCTCAATGTCCTGGGGAAGATCCCGTCTTGTCCCGGAGACTTATCCACCTTTATATTCTTCAAAAGCCTTAAAACTACAACTTTTGTAATCTCTATATTCCCCATATTTACCCAATTTGATTTTTTTATCTCACATCTCCCAATATCCTTCTCCTTAGTGAATACCGAAGAAAAGAAACTGTTCAATACCTCCCCCATTTCTCTAGGCTCCACACACAGTTTTCCGCTCTGATTCTCTAAGGGACCAATTTTGTCTCTAGCTTTCCTTTTATCATAAACATACTTGTAGAACTCTTTTGAATTAGTTTTCACCCTGCTTGCCATAGTTTCCTCGTACCTTCTTTTAGCTTTCCTAATTCCTCTCTTAAGATTCCTCTTACATTCAATGTATCTTTCAAACATCTCTTTAACTCCATGCTTCTTATATCTAATGTACGCCTCCCTTTTTCTTCGAACCAAGTTTCCAATATTCTTTGAAAACCACGGCTCTCTCAAACCTTTTGCCCCTCCTTTTAACCTAACAGGAACATAAAGCTTTTGCACTCTCAAAATCTGATCTTTAAAAGACTTCCATCTCTCTACTACATCCTGCCCATAAAACAAATTGTTCCAATGCACACCCTGCAAGTCCTTTCGCATCTCCTCAAATCTAGCTTTTCCCCAATCAAAAACTTCAACCCTTGGCCCTGATTTCTCTCTTTCCATAATGACATTGAAGCTGATGGCATTATGATCACTGGACCCGAAGTGCTCGCCAACACTAACCTCCGTCACTTGACCCATCCCATTTGCCAACAGTAGATCTAACACTGCTCCTTCTCTGGTCAGCACCTCTACATATTGTTGTAAAAAACTAACTTGCACACATTTCACAAACTCTAACCCATCCAGTCCTTTCACAGAATGTGTTTCACAATCTATATGTGGAAAATTAAAATCTCCCATAATTACAACCCTGTGCTTATCACAAATATCTACTATCTCCCTACAGATTTGCTCCTCTAGGTCTCGGTCCCCTCTGGGTGGTCTATAATACACCCCTACAAGTGTAACCTCTCCTTTCCTACTCCTCAGTTCCACCCAAATAGCCTCCGTGGATGTGCCCTCTAATCTATCCTTCCTAGGCACCGCTGTAATATTTTCCCTGACAAGCAATGCAACCCCACCTCCTCTTGCCCCTCCGACTCTATCACACCTAAAGCAACGAAACCCAGGGATATTCAGCTGCCAATCACATCCCACCTGCAACCATGTCTCACTAATCGCTACCACATCATACTTCCAAGTATCAATCCACACCTTCAGCTCATCCACCTTTTTTACAATACTCCTGGCATTAAAATAGATGAATTTCAGGGATTTCCCATTTTTTAATCCCTGTTTTCCCTCATCTTTAATAACAACATTATTTACTTTTCCTGCCAATTGCCCTTCATCTTCTTCCAGAGCATTTCCCTTCTCTATCACCTGCCCATCCATATTCAAATACTTACTACAAACTTTTTTTGTTTGCATTCTAACCTTCTCCTTACTGCTCTGTACTATTTTGTTCCCTCCCCCCAACCATTCTAGTTTAAAGGATCCTGAGTAGCCCTAGCAAATACCTCTGCCAGGATTCTGGTCCCCCTGGGATTTAAGTGTAACCCGTCCTTACTGTACAGGTCACATCTCCCCCAAAAAAGGTCCCAGTTATCCAGAAACTTAAAACCCTGCCCCTTACTCCACCCCTTCAGCCACGTGTTAATCCTCCACCTCATTCTATTTCTATTCACACTGTCACATGGCACAGGGAGTAATCCAGAGATTACCCCCTTTGCGGTCCTTCTTTTTAACTCCCTTCCTAACTGCCTGTACTCACTTTTTAGGACCTCTTCTCTAATTCTCCCTATGTCATTGGTACCTACATGTACCACGACCTCTGGCTCCTGTCCCTCCCACTTTAGGATATCCAGGACACGAGCAGCCACATCCCGGACCCTGGCACCAGGGAGGCAAACCACCATCCGGTTCTCCTTGCTGCGTCCGCAGAATCCCCTATCCGTCCTCTTAACTATGGAGTCTCCTACCACAATTGCCCTCCTCTTCCTTTCCCTCCCTTTCTGAGCTACAGGGGCTGACCTCATGCCAGAGGCACAGCCACTGTCGCTCTCCCCAACCTTGATGTCCCCCTCAACAGTGCTCAAAGAGGCGTACCAATGCTGAGGGTTACATTCACAGGGCTCCTCTCTGGCACCTTACGTTTATTTGTCCCTCTCCTAACAGTTACCCACCTTTCCTCCTCCCGTGGCCCTGGCGTGACCACCTGGCTGTAACTCCTGTCTATGACTTCCTCTGTTTCCCTAACCAGCCTAACTTACATCATTTGCTTCTCTTTCTCCGACTATAAAGAGCGCCAGGCAACGCTAATGCTAAGTGTGCCTTTTGGCAGACCAAAGCCAATTTAGTGTAATATTACATTTCTATTTTATTACAAGACAATAATCTAATCCTACCTCCAGCTTCTGAATGTTTGCCTAAAATAAAGGGATTGTTTTACAATTAAAGACAGGGCAAAATCATTCGGTACTTTATGTTGTTTAGATACCGTGTAAATGCCGTAAAGCATTATAAATTAAACGTCCTTTTATTTCAAGCTAGAACAAAGCTGCACTGAATTAGATATTTTGGCCCATTTGCATCTTGATCAACCCCTTTGAAAGATCCGACCAATTAACATCTCTCTTTGTCTTTTTATCCAAACTTGCAAATGTTTCATTTTTTGATAAGGCATTATAATGAGCAGAGTAGATGATTAATTCCTTTACACTGACACCGCTTTCAAAGTTGTAATTTGACTAAACAGACAAGTCTCCAAAGGTTTAATTGCCAGATTTAAATGAGTTTGACAAGAAGCACGCTCCTGTTCCATAAATGCCTAACTCACAAAGGACAAAATCATTCTGATGGTAACTTTTTTCTCTCTCTCTCTCTTGCTCTCTTTTTCTGTCCCTCTATCCCTCTGTTTTTCCTCTCTCACTCTTTCTCTTTGGCTCTCACTCTCTCTCACTTTCTCCCTCTCTGTCCCTCTCTTGCTGTCCCTGTTTTTCTTCTCTCTCTCTCTCTCTCTCTCTCTCTCTCGCTCTCTCTCTCTCCCTCTCTCTCTCTCTCTCTCTCTCTCTCTCTTCCTCTCTCTCTCTCTCTCTCGCTCTCTCTCTCTCTCTCTCTCTCTCTCTCTCTCTCTCTCTCTCTCTCTCTCTCTCTCTCTCTCTTCCTCTCTCTCTCTCCTTCTCCCTAAAAGTCACTCCATGTGTTTGGTCAATCTGACAAGGGGCTACTAACTAACAAAGCAGTAAATTTCTATAGGACCTCTGCATAACCTCGAAATATATTATCTCACTTTACATCCAATCCTTTAAGCTCTGTCAAGGTTACATGAGTAAATGTAGCAGCATATCTAAATTTATGATTTGTTTTGGCTCCAGACTGAATTCTGACAGGAGACTTCCCTGCTCATTTTTCATTTTGCACCAAAAGGTTTTATATGGGTGGAGAATACCTTAATTTATGTGCCCTATCTTCAAGTCATCATTTCTAACAAATGCGGCACTCCTTCAGATGGATATGAATTTGATTGATAGCACCTGTAGGACAGTGCAAGTTATCTAACCTCATGATGTCCGAAGCTTTCCCACAGTGTTGGTGCAAGGGTTTTGCTCATTTTGCACTTGGCAACTTCTCAGTTGGAGCTGGTTCAGATGGATTCCCCAGCAGTACCAGAAACATGAAGGTGGCATCACAAATCATAAAGAGAGCTTTAGGCCCTCATAAATCAAAGTTGTGAGTGCAGGAGTTGGGATGTTATGTGGAAGTTGTAATGCTGAGGTCAAATTTGGAATATTGTGTGCTCCTTTCGTCACCTAATTACAGGGAAGTTATCAATAAGATTGAAATGGTGCTGACAAAATGTACAAGGATGTTGCTGGGACTTGAGCTGAGTTACGGGGAAAGGTGGAATAGATGAGGAGTTTAATCCCAGAAGCATCAGAAAATGAGGGAAGATTTGACAAGAGGCAGTCAAAATTATAAGGGTGAGCTGGTGTTCGAAGCAACGGGTGATTTATTAAAACTGGCGCGCGTCAGGAGACCAGTCAAAGCTGATCTCCTGAGCTTGATTTTGATACAGGTTTTATACTCCAAATGTACGATTACAGAAAATTGATTAACTTAGTTTTACCAGTTTAATTACTAAATGAGAGTTACAGAGATCTAGTTACTAGCAAGATAATGGTTGATTACAGAATAGGTTGCCTATTAAACTTGGTTAACTATGAGTCTGCCTCTCTTTACAATAATGGGTGCATGTTATGATTTGTTTTGGCTGCCACTTATCAAACAATGCATCCAATTTCCTATATCAGCAAAGGGCTTGTATTGTTTTCCTTTTAACGTCATGCAATAATACATAAAATTAGTAATATATGTCATATCTTTTATTTGGCGTAAAGCAAATAAAGGGTCACCGTGATCATTGCCCGGCGCCCCTAACAATAGGAAAAAGAGAAGCAAAAGCGACTCCCTTTAACTGAGTGCCCATGGATTCACCACCAGTGCTTCTGCACCTTCCACAGACTCCAGTTCAAACCATCGGCGGCTCGAGCTCCAGATACAAACCCCCACTCCCCACACGATCAGGATGCCTTCAGCACCCGAGGCCCTCCGGGTACCCTTCTTGCCCTCAGCACCCTCTCGAATCTCAGTTCCGATACCTGGTTCCCATGAGCCAGTCTCCAGCGGCCCACAGCCTTTGTGGGTCCCTCAAGCACTGAGCCCATCACTGTCTGCCACCCCAGTCCACCTTCCTGCATGGTCACCTCCTGTGCTTCTTCTTCTCAACAGGGGGTGTTCTCCCTGTGTCTGGTGTCTTATGCTATAGCATAATGAACGATGTTTCGACGTTAGGGATGAAAGCGCTCCAATGGATGTTGAGGATGGAGCGGAGACAACGCTGGTGGAAGCGTTCTAGGAGCCGTAGGTGACGCCGGTAGAGGACCCATGATTCGGAGCCGAACAGGAGTGTGGGTATGACAACGGCTCTGTATACGCTTATCTTTGTGAGGTTTTTCAGTTGGTTGTTTTTCCAGACTCTTTTGTGTAGTCTTCCAAAGGCGCTATTTGCCTTGGCGAGTCTGTTGTCTATCTCGTTGTCGATCCTTGCATCTGATGAAATGGTGCAGCTGAGATAGGTAAACTGGTTGACCGTTTTGAGTTTTGTGTGCCCGATGGAGATGTGGGGGGGCTGGTAGTCATGGTGGGGCAACCAATTTTCCCCTGCAGCCGCTGCAACCGTGTCTGCCTGTCCCGCATCGGACTTGTCAGCCACAAACGAGCCTGCAGCTGACGTGGACTTTTACCCCCTCCATAAATCTTCGTCCGCGAAGCCAAGCCAAAGAATGAATGATGTTCCTGAAACTTGGGTGTCATCACTGCTGTATTCCGCAGCTCTATTCGAGGGCCCATCTTCAGTTCCCTGTTAGCACATCAGCATAATCCACACTGTCTGAGACAAAAGCAAGAGAACATGGTTTAAGGGTGAGAGGTAAAATCTTTAAGGGGAACCTCTTAACGCGGAAGGTGGAGAGGCTGTGAAATGAGCTGCCAGCAGAGGTGGTGCATCAAGGTTTGATTTCTACACTTAAGAGAAGATTGCATTGGTACATGTATGGAGGGATCTGGTCTGGGTGCAGTTCATTAGGACTAGTTCAGGTGGGTTGAAGTGCCTATTCTGGGCTACAGTGTTTCTATAATACTTAAGCATCACCAACACGATCTGAATGGACCAATGACCTTAGCCCAATTGGTGCTTGCCATGGTACAGGATATATATTCCACACAGAACTCCTCCTATCATCTGATTCTGTCAGTGCATGCTACTAATTTGTTCTTAGGCTTTAACCTGCTTCTGTTTGCCCTCTGGATATTTCTCCCAGGCTGACACGAATTTGCCACCAAGGATACAGTAACGAGATAGATAATTGGCCACCTTTCTCCCAGCAGGATGTTTACTCCAATTCTTTTGCAGAAGTGGCATCGTTTCAACTGGCTAAAGAGCTCTAGGAGCCCTGTGCTTTACCAGGGTCTATTAGTCTTCTAGAAACCTGAATATAAGCTCACTGTAGAATAATAATGAAAATAAGAACATTCTGGACAGGCATCATCTCGGGAAAGACAACGATGCAAGAGGACGACCTTTCATCAGCGAGCCTTTGGTCTGAGCAGTTCATTCTGTTTTTCTATTTTTAGATATACAGCACAGTAATAGGCCTTTCCAACCCATGAGCCTGTGCAGCCCAATTACACCCAATTGACCTACAATCCCAGTACAACCATGCTTCCCCTTTAGACATGCAGCACGGTATCAGGCCATTTCGGCCCATAAGTCTATGCCACCCAATTTACACCCCATTAACCTACACCCCCAGTATGTTTTGAATGGTGGGAGGAAGCCGGAGCCCCTGGAGGAAACCCATTCAGAGAAAGGAGAGAACCTACAGACAGCACCGTATTCGAACCCGGTCGCTGGTGATGTAACAGCACTGTGTTAACCGCTACACTAATCAGGTCGCCAATTCTTTTTTGGGGGATATGGGCTTTAGATCAGTTTTATTTAAATTATGAATTAAATTGTTTTTCCTTCTTCTGGGGAAGGTACTCCCACAACTCTATAAGGAGGGAATTTCAAGATTTGGGCCCAGTGACAGGAGTGGATACCAGGGGAGCGAGACAGATGGATTCATGGTTACTGTTACAAGCAGAGAACCAAAGTTTACCTGAAGTTGGATAACTCAGCATTAAATCCAGAAGACTGCAAAATTTCCAGACAGAAGATGAATCACTTCATTTCCTATGTAGTCTGAAGCGGGCAAGGCTACTAGATATCAACATGTCAACTCTATTGAGAGTGTCATAGCCTGCTGAATCACATTGTGGCATTGTCGCTGCAGAAAAATGGAGCAGAGACCTTAAGAGGATCCCTGGAGTTTCCCTATCCTAACGACGCAATCTATCGCGACCGTTGTCTGAAAGGGGGTGCGCAAAATTATTGAGGACCCCTTCCACCCTGCCACACTGCATCTTTCAGCTACTCCCATCGGGGAAGAGATACAGAGCCAGCCCCACCAGGACAAGGAACAGCTTCTTCCCACAAACAGTAAGAATGCTGAATGACCAAAGGAACTGCTCACACTGACCATCTAAGACGCTCATATTCATGAAACAATCATTATTTATTTATTTGCATCTACAAATGCTCGTCCTGCTAATGTATTTTTTGTTTGTATATATGAGTGTTACGTCTGGTTGGTTGTGTGTCTGAATGTTTTATGCCGAGGACCGGAGAACGCAGTTTCGTCAGGTGATACTTGCACAATCAGGTGACTTGAATCCCTATTCCCAAAGCTTGTACTGGCTTTATTACCAGGGTGGAGGAAGTGAAGACAACAGGAAACTTGGAGGTGCCAGCAATGGCTCTGTAAAATGAGCATCCAATCTGAATTTGGTTTCTCTAATGAGCAGAAGATGAGAAGGACATTCTTCATCTGGAATCTGTGGAAAACTTTGCCCAGTGATACAGCAAGGGATGCCTCATCAAATGTATTTAAAGCACTGCTAGGTACATTTTTGAATAGTAGTGAAATTATGGGGAACGGTCACGCAAGTGGAGCTGAATCTTTTTAATTAAAACACGAAAATCTGCAGTTAAAACACAATACTGGAGAAATGCATCAGGTCAAGTAGTGACCCTTAAACAGCAATGGTAAAATGACTTACCTAAAGTTCCAAGCTTCAGAAGTGCTTGCTGAAGGGCTCAAGCTCAAAACATCGGTTATTCATCTTTAAAATGGCACGGTAAATAGACCATTTTGGTCCACAAGCCCATGCTGCCCAATTACAACCAATTGACCTACACCCCTGGTATGTTTCGAACGGTGGCAGGAAACCGGATGCCCCTGGGAAAACCCATGCAGTCATGAGGAGAACATAAAACTTCTTCCAGACAGTGCGGGATTCAAACCCCTGTCCCAATCGCTGGTTCTGTCAAGGTGTTGCGCTAATCGTTATGCCAACCATTTTGCCCCTTTAGACATACAGTGTGGTAACAGGCCATTTCAGCCCACAAGTCCGGCCACCCAATTTACACCCCATTAACCTACAGCCCCAGTATGTTTTGAATGGTGGGAGGAAACAGGAGCACCTGGCGAAAATGGATGTAGACGCAGCGAGAAGATACAAATTCCTTACAGAGTGCATGGGATTCTAACCATGGTCCCAATCGCTGCCGCAGTAAAGATGTTGTGCTGACCACTACGTCAATGGTGTGACAGAGTATAGAGATATGTTTTGGGGAGATAAATTTGGAAAGGTTTGTTAGAGTAGGTTACATACAAACTCTTTAAAACAGATCTTATTTGAAATACTGGAGCTCTGCAAATGCTCGACATATCAGCCCACAGCCTTTGCAAGAGCTTTGGAGAGTGCCCAAAAGACTTCACTAATGGATTGTTGTTTACATAAAGGCAACAGATGAAAGAGCTTGTCGGAGCCACAGATTGTCTAGGGCTGTTCTTAGAGAGTCATGTGGTTTTGCAAGCAGAGGGAGTAAAACAGGCTTTCTCTGTGTGTGTGTGTGTGTGTGTGTGTGTGTGTGTGTGTGTGTGTGTGTGTGTGTGTGTGTGTGTGTGTGTGTGTGTGTGTGTGTGTGTGTGTGAGTGAGTGAGAGAGAGAGACAGAGATCACTTCTACACTGTTACAGCCAGCAACAGCAGCTGGGACTGGAAAAGGACAAGCTGGCAAACTTATGGAAAGCTCCATTTGAAGATTGGTTGTGAGTTCTTGGTTCAGCCTCGTCAAAGCCCTTGTGGTTCATGCAAGAGGATAGGACTGGATATCTAATATTTCACTTGTAATAAGTGAAACAAAAAGGAACTCTGTAATGATCTGAAAGAAAGAGGTTTTCATCTGGAGAACCCTGGGGGCAAGTTTCATGAAAGACACTGGAGTGGCTGATGGAAGTAAATCAATTGTGGATGTCCTGGAACAACAAATCTCTCTCTGAAAACTGACAAGAACCTTCCTAAGTGGTAACCATTTACCTTTCAAGCACCAAAGCCTGGTGAATATTCATAAATGTTAAATTCTCTGCACAGTCTAAGAATTACCTACAACCAGTGAACTTGGAAGAATGAGAAGTGAAATTGGACTGTGAACCAAATAACTTTTCTGAACTTACACACACATTATATACACATGCACTTAGAATTAGAAGGGGGTTAAATTGGGTTTGTTAAGTCAATAGTGATAAGTTAAAGTGTGATTTTGTTTTCATGTTTAAAAATAATTAAAAGCAACCTTTGTTTAAGTAACCATTTGTCTTGGTGAATATCTACTGCTGCAGGGTTTTGGGGTCCTCTGGGCAAGATCAGCCATGATCTTGCTGAATGGCAGAGCAGACTCAATTTCCCTGCCCCTCTTTCTTATGTTCTCATGACAGCACATTGTGAGCACTGAGTGCAGTACTCTGGATTGGAAGGAGAGGCAGTGAATCTCTATTTCACCTGAGAAGGACTGTCTGTGTGAAGAAGAGATGCAAATATGGGTGCGGTATCCCTTGCGCTGCAGTGCAGGAATGTCTTGAGAAGGGGATTGGCTGGAGGAGGAGGAGAAAGTGAGGAGGAATGGAAACCGACCCTTTGGAATGCTGGGAGGAGTGGGATGGGAATGATAGAATGGATATTGCAACCACAGGGGCAGACTTGATGGGCTGAGTGGCTTATTTCTTTTTTTAAAAAAAACTTTATTTAAAAGATAAGTAAAAAGTATAACATACAATCTAAATATTCAAACAAAGTAATTTTACAAAGATTTATATATAAAGAAAAACAAAACACAACAAACATAAAAATTTTTGAGGAAAAAAAAAGAACCCCTTCCCCCCCCCACCCCTTCAGCTCCTCTTAAAGGGAGCCAAAAATATAAATCATATGTATAAAAAAATTTATAAATTTTCATAACAGTTCAAAATACATCCAATCGCAAATATTTCAAATACGGAGACCACTTAACAACAAAAAAAGAATAATTATCATGTAAATTATAAGTAATTTTTTTCCATAATGATACAAGCTTTCAATTCATTATGCCAGCGTATTATATTAATTTCTACATCATCTTTCCAAGTACTAGCAACGCATTTACGCGCTACCGATAAAATCAAACGTACAAAAGCAATTTGAACTTTATCCAAACCCATTCCCCTTAATGAATACAAATCTCCCAGAAAACAAAAAAACCATTGGATCCAAGGGTAGTTTAAAATTATACAATTTTTCCAAAACTATTTTAATTTCTTGTCAAAATGGTTGGACTTTCACACAAGTCCAAACAGCATTTAAAAAGTACCAATACATAAAGCAAGAATCCGAATTACTAAACCCATATTTTTTAAAACTTTTCTGGGGTCAAATACAATTGATTTAAAAAATTATAATTGACCATACCATATCTTACATTCGTCAATTTAATTACATTGTCCTGACACATGTTCGCCCAATCATCTTCAGGAAAAGTAAACACTAAATCACTCTCTCGTTTAAGTTTAGATTTTTCCCAATCTGATTTATCCATATTGTCCTGTAATAAATTATACATAACTGAAACATAACCCTTCTCTGGTATAGTAGAAGTCAAAGATTCAAATTTTGACAAAGTAGGTAAATGCATCTCTCTATCATAATTATCTTTTACCAAAGCCCTAAACTGATAATACACAAATAAAGAATTTAAAGGTATTTCAAATCATTCTCTCAAATTGGTTAAAGGAAAGAAATTGCCCCTCTACAAAACAGTCCTGTATTGTCTTTATACCTTTAGAATTCCAAATCTTTAAATAACTATTGAACATTGAAAAAGGAATAAGCCGATTATTGTACAATGGAGTTAAAATTGATAATTTATCCGTCAACCCTAAATTTATTTATCTTTAATCCAAATCTTTAATAAATGCTTCAGTATTGGCATATCATATTCCTGTAATAAAATAAAATTCCAACAAAATATAAATTCATGTATCTCCATTCTTGGTAGAGATGATACCTCCACCTTAGCCCAACTAGGAGGTTGATCCAAATCCATCAGTCTACTAATAAACTTCAACTGAGCTGCCTCATAGTAATTTTGAAAATGTGGCAGTTGTAAGTACTTATTTCCAAGTAAGTTTCTGCAACTTTACTCGAGCTAATTTACCTTTCCACAAAAACTCTCGTACTGCTTTATTCAAATCCTGAAAAAAACTCTTTGATTGAAATAAATATTGAATTCGAGGAAAGAAATTCATCTTAATACAATTAACGCATCCAATTAGAGTTGATGGGAGATCTTTCCATTTAGTTAAGCCTGCTCTAATCTGTCTCAATATAGGTACATAATTTAATTGATATAATGATTGATAGTCATTGTCCACAAACACCCCTAAGTATTTGATTTTATTTGTCCATCTTAATTTTGTAATATTTTAAAATTCAGAATAAACTTCTACTCCAACTGGCAAAATTTAACGTTTATCCCAGTTAACTTTATATCCCAACAATTCTCCAAATTTCAATAAACACTCCTGTAACTGTTTCAACGATCTCTCAAGCTCTATCAAATATATCAACACATCATCTGCAAACAGATTAATTTTATATTTTTCATCCTTAATCCTCATCCCTCTAATATCCTCATTTTGTCTAATAGCCTGTGCCATCGCCTTCCCAAGATCGTGTTATATGGCGAGCTCTCCACTGGCCACCGTGACAGAGGTGCACCAAAGAAGAGGTACAAGGACTGCCTAAAGAAATCTCTTGGTGCCTGCCACAATGACCACCGCCAGTGGGGTGATATCGCCTCAAACCGTGCATCTTGGCGCCTCACAGTTTGGCGGGCAGCAACCTCCTTTAAAGAAGACCACAGAGCCCACCTCACTAACAAAAGGCAAAGGAGGAAAAACCCAACACCCAACCCCAACCAACCAATTTTCCCCTGCAACTGCTGCAACCATGTCTGCCTGTCCCGCATCGGACTTGTCAGCCACAAACGAGCCTGCAGCTGACGTGGACATTTACCCCCTCCATAAATTTTCGTCCGCGAAGCCAAGCCAAAGAAAAGAACGGTTCTATAGCCAATGCAAATAGGGCTGATGACAATGGGCAGCCCTGACGAGTTGATCAAATCATTTTAAAAAGTAAAGATGTCTGTCCATTTGTCACCACCCTAGCAATCGGATTCATATATAAGCCTTAACCCAACCAATAAGGAAAGGGCCAAATTTAAATTTCTCTAATATTTTAAATAAAAAGTCCCATTCAACCCTATCAAAAGCTTTTTCGGCATCGAGTGCAACGACCATAGGATGATTAGGTTACTGCCGATATGCATTGATCAAAGTAAGCAATCGAGGTTTGTTATCTGAGGCATTTCTATTCTTAATAAAACCTGTTTGATCAATATGTACTAAATTAGGTAAATATTTAGCTAGTCTATTATCTAATACTTTTGCCATAATTTTATAGTCTACATTCAATAAAGAAATAGGTCTATTTGAAGATATCTGTAAAGGATCTCTGTCTTTCTTTGGGATAACAGTTATTAAAGCACTCTAACACGGAGTGGCCAATTTCTGATCCAATGTCTTGTGGTCTTAAGGTCTCAATGTGATGGTGGAAGCCGATCTAACCTAAGCCTCCAAAATGAATGTAATCATAATGTAATTCACATTAACACACAAACTTTTCTACATTTCACAAAAAAAGTATTTGTAAACATGTCCAACAATACACAAGTAATATGTACATTTTATCATTAAAAAATGTAAGAAAAAATTGCATTGATCCTTGGAAGCTTCAAAGTTTCACAGCAACTCGAGAATAATAGATTTTTTTTTTCCTGATGCAAAGTGACAAACATATGGAGCAGATCTCAATGGAAGGAAGAAAACTGATGGGAATTGAAAAATAGATGATTATTTGTTAAAGAATAAACCCTATCCTCAAAGACCCCCACCACTCAGGCTGCACCCTCTTCACTCTGCTACCATCAGGAAAAAGGTACAGGAGTCTGAAGACAAGCACTCAGCAATGCAAAGACAGCTTCTTCCCCTCTGCCTTCAAGCCAAGTCAAGCCGCGTTTATTTGTCGCTCATGCCACAAATTTTGCAGTGTGCAAGTGAAAGCAAGTTAGCATTTCTCTGGACCGTGGAGCTGTTTATTTTCCTGGATAAATTTTTATAAATTAACTTATCACTTATTAGATATCATGTTACATATGCTAGCCCTGTGTCCCCACGGCTTGGTGGAAAAAGCAGCCTTGTAATCTAGTTGTGAGTGCCCGAATGCTTTGGTGCCTCTTCCCAGATGGCAGGAGGGAGAACAGGTTATGGGAGGAATGTGTGGAGTCCTTCATGATATTTATGGCTTTCTGTAAACAGTGATCATTATTAATCTCCATCATGGCAAGTAGAGAGACCCCAATAATCCCCTCAGCAGTCTTTACTACTTATGTTCTGCGATGGTGTGGTTCCCAAACCAGGCAGTGATGCACTTGCACTACAGTGATCCCCTGTAGTAGTGAGGGTAGAGGGTGGAAGCTGGACTTTCCTCAACCTCCCCAGGAAGTAAAGGCATTGTTGGGCCTTCTTGGCAGTGGATCTGGTGCTGGGGGACCAGGAGAGATCCTCTGCCAGGTGCACACCAAGGAATTTGGTGCTCTTGACTACCTCGCGAGTAAGCTGGAGCACCCAAAGGAGATCTGCAGGGTCATGGGGAAAGCATATAAACACCACACACACAGCGTGGGGATCAAGAGTGTGCAGGTCCAGGTTCCATTGCCATTGTCCTACCCAACGGCAATGGAATGGGTTATATGATATTATCACCGATGAACCCAATTTTGGATTCTGAAAGGGTAGTTAGAATATGGAACTCTTAGTTGATGATAATTTTACTAGAACCATCAGATTGGCATTTGCCGGGCCTCATACCTTTAGGTGGAGCCGTGGATGGTCAGTGGAGAGTGGTCACCCTGGGCTCTCCTGAAGTCGACCACCATCTCCTTTGTCTTGTTAATGTTCAGGTGTAGGCTGTTATCTCTGTATCGGATTCCTGAATGGACAATGAACCACAGACACTAATTTACTTTTGCTTTATATTGCAGTATTTATTTTGTAAGAGAGATTATATAAATGTTTCCACGGTGACACTGCCACAAAGCAGCAAATTTCACAACACGTTCATGGCAATAAATTCTGATTCTGAAATGGTGGTCAGGAGAGAAAATTTGACCTATATTTTTAACGAATAATTCAAACTTTGCAATTTATAAAAGATTGTTAATTAGAAAAACATTAGATCTTTTTAAATCCCTCAAGGATAAGGTCAAAAACCCAGATTCTTACTGAATGCTCAGGACTGAGGAAGGTTTCCAAATAGATTTTGAGAAAATTATTCCCCTGGACACGTAACAGCACCAGTCATAGTTGGAATAATTTGAAATAAGAAACTACAAGTCCTCCACTTACGACCGAGTTGCAGTCTTACCGACTGGTCGCATGTCGAAATGGGCACAAGACGGAAATTATCTGTATCCGTTTTATTGTTTGTCAGATACAACATGGCGGCCACCTGGGCCAGCTCTCGCGAGAGGTTGACCACCCCTGCCATTGGTGCTATTTTCCATAGATAGGTCTCTACTTTCACCCCAAAAGTGAAATATGTTTTTTGTTTATTTTAAAGTATTTATAGAGTATTTGCTTTCAGCCGTAAGTATGCATGGTCGTAAGTCAGGAACTACCTGTATTTACTTCATTGCCTATTAATAAACTTTAAACTTTGTGTCTTCATGTATATAACTGAAAATAGGAGTTTCTGGTGATGAGTGATTACCATAAACAGCAAGAGACCCTACAAAAGTAAAAAACGAACGTCTGCAGACACCGTGGTTGAATTAAAACACAATGCTGGAGAAACTCAACAGGTCAAAGAGTGTCCTTTACATAGCAAAGACATTTCAGGCTTGAGCCCTTCCTCAAGGTATGAGGCCCGGAAAATCCCAATCTGATGGTCCTAGTAAAATTACCATCAACTAAGAGTTCCATATTCTAACTATCCTTTCAAAATCTAAAAATTGGGTTCATCGGTGATAATATCATATAACCCTTTCCATTGCCATTGGGTAGGACAATAGCAATGGAACCTGGACCTGCACACTCTTGATTCCCACGCTGCGTGTGTGGTGTTTACATGTTTTCCCCATGACCCTGCAGATCTCCTCTGGGTGCTCCAGCTTACTCGTGAGGGCTCTTCGACTGTACTACTTGGAGTTCCGAGGAATGAGCGGAGGACCTCAAAGGAACATTTTGCATGTTGAAAGGCCTCTGCAGTGTGAGTGGGTATGGCAAAGTGGTTTAGCATGGAGGGAACGTCTAGGGTTAGAGGGCACAACTTCAGGATTATAGGGCACCCATTTAAAGCGGAGATGTGGAGAAATTTCACGAGCCAGTGAGTGGTGAACCTGTGGAATTTGATACCAGGTCGTTGGGTGAAATTAAGGTAGACATTGATAGGTATCTGAATATCAAGGTCTATTGGGAGAAGTAAGGGGTGTGGGGCTGTGGGAGAATGGATCACTTCATGATAGAATGGTGGTGTAGACTTGATGGGCCAAATGGCCTACTTTCACTCATATATGTTATGGACTTGTATGAAACCAGGTCGGAGCAAGCTCTCAATGACAGCATCAGCTGTGACTCCTCTTGCCGATAAATGACAACAGAGCAACAGATCATCACAGCACCGAAAACAGGCCCTTTGCCCCTTCTAGTTTGTGGTGAATTATTATTCTGTCTAATCTCATTGACCTGCACTCAATCCACATCTCTCCATGTCCCTCCCATCCACATACCTGTCCAAATTTTTAATAAATGGCAGAACTGAGCTCCCATTCATCACTTCAGCTGGCACATCGTTCCACACTCTCACCATTCCCGGAGTGAAGAAATCCCCCTCCCCCCCACCATTGTTCACTTGAAACTTCTCCCCTTTCACCTTTAAACCACGTCCCCTGGTTTGTTTCTCAGGTAACCACAGTGGAAAAAAGCCAGCTTGCATTTTCTCCATCCGAACTGTAAGGTAAAAACATCATGAGATGGGACCGGAGAAGGAGTCACCCAGTACTAAGGAGTAACAGAATGCAGATGTGACCTTGTACACTCAAGATAAGCTTGGCACTAACAAGATGATGTGCAGCAGGCTAACAGAGAAGGATAGCAACAGTTTATTCATTGGACAATGTCATGGTATGATCATTTACTAAGTACGTATCCTGAGGTATAAAAAAAACACCACTTGCTGATAACGGCAGAATGCGCCTTCTCCAACTAACACTGTTAGTTGCAAGTGTTACAATCCGGTAATAAAGAACAAAGAACCTTGATTTCGACTCAGTCTGGTGTTTGACTCACTCATTCATGAACAAAGCAGACCTAACAGAACCCATCATACTTTTGTAAACCTTTATCAAATCTCCCCTCATTCTTTTACGCTCCAGGGAATAAAGTCGCATCCTTTTTAACCTTTCCCTGTAACTCCGTTTATGAAGTCCGGGCAACATCCTAGTAAATCTTCTCTGCACTCTTTCTATCTTTTTGAGGTCAATATGCCCAAAGCTCTCTTTGCATCCCTATCTACCTGTGACTCCACTTTTAGGAAATTGTGTGTTCCCAGGTCTTTCTGTTCTACCACACTCCTCCAGTGTCCTACTGTTTACTGTGTGTATTCTAAATTCATTTATCCTTCCAAAATGTAACACCTCACACTTGTCTGCATTAAATTCCATGGAAATGTAAGGAACAGTGAAGCCCAAATGAAAAAAGGCACTAGATACTAAATAATTTTCCCCTTATCCATTGAATCAATGATCCTCAGTGTCTTACAGTTCTACACAATAAATATAAAAACACAGGACTGGAGAAACTCAGCAGGTCAAACAGTGTAACAAAGATAAAGATACCTAACCAACGTTTCAGGCTACGACAAAGGGCTCAAGCCCGAAATGTTGGTTAGGTATCTTTACCTTTGCTATATAAAGTACACTACTAAGTTTCTCCAGCATTGTGTGTGTTTTACTTCACCAACAGTGGTTGCAGATTTTTGTGTTTTACCACACAAAAAATGTGCCCTTCCATACGTGCTCCAAGTTCAAGGGAACAGATATTCACTTCACAATTTAAGCCACGTTCCAGTGATTTTAACTAGCAAATTTTGCATTCTTTAACAATAAGCTAGATGAACACCTGCCCGCTGTCTTCCTGAAAATATACGTGGGCCCAGATGAGCATATCCAAAAAAAAATTCAACCATATTTTAAACACTTGCTTCCTCTTTTGACTAACGAAATCCCCACTGGTTACACAGACAGAGCTAAAAGGGGAACAAATTAATGAGGAACACACTTTGCCTCGAATGGACACATGATATTACATAAAGCCCCATTAATCTAAGTCTGTGCAAGTTCACAGCTTGCGTTACTTGTCGCTTTTCTTTTAAACGTGTAAAAAAAAACATCTGACTTCATTCAGTCAATCAAGAGGGAAAAAAAAACATATTAACGCAGATTTAGTGGATACATGAAACGGGATTTATAGGCCAGAAATTCTTGCTGGCAAAGATTTCCTGGAAATAATTAACGAGCTGGCAACAAACTTCTTTGTTTAAATGGAGGACCTCTTTTAATCTGATTAACAGCTCCATTAAATTTGCAGTTAAGGGCAATAGATAATAAATCTATTAAACGTTCCTCCTTAATATCACCTCCAAATCCACGAATTCCATAATGAGGATATTTGTACACTATTGGCATTCTCACCAGCCATATCCTTTTCAGGGATACGCTGTGCCCTTTAGTTATTGAGTCAAAAGCATGAACAAGCCTGAACCCTTCCCTACTGACCAATTTGGAATTCCGGGCTGCATTTCGGGTCGTAGTCTCAGGTTAGAATCTGGAACTCACAGGTCAACACTCTGGGAGAGCATTCACCAGGTTGAACACAACAGCTCAGGATGGAGGTAAACCTCATCTGCCATTTGGACACCAAAAGATTCCTTTTTTTTAATGGGACTGCAAATTTGGGGCACTCTGTGCAATGTTGGTCTCCAAATGACAGGGAAGATATCAATAAGACTGAAAAAGTGTAGAGAAGGTTTACGAGGTTGTTGCCAAGGCTCGAGGAAGTGAGTTACAGGGAAGGTTAGCCATGTTAGGACTTTATTCTCTGGAGTGTAGAAGAATGAGAGGAAATTTGAGAGAGGTTTACAAAATTATGATGGGTATAGACAGAGTAAATGCAAGTAAGATATTTTTTCCCCACTGAGGTTAGGTGAGATACGAACCAGAGGACATGGGTGAAAGAGGAAAAGTTTAGGAAGAACATGATGGGGAATTGCTGCACACAGAGAGTGGTGGGAGTGTGGAATGAGCTGCCAGCTGAAGTGGTGAATACGGGCTCAATTTTAACATTTAAGAGAAATTTGGACAGACCCGTGCATGGGAGAGGTATGGAAGGATATGGACTGTGTTCTGGAATGCGTGACCAGGGAGAATAATAGTTCAACACAGACTTGAAGGGCCAAAGGACCTGTTTTCTGTACTGTAAAATGTTCTATGATTCCATGGTGATATGAAGTCATGTGATCAGCCATGATATTGAATGGTGGGGCCTTAATTGCCTTCCCACGCACCTATTTTCCATATTTCTCAAGCTAAAAGGATGCACACTAGGTAAGTAACATTAGCCCCTCTTTGGAATATATATCTGACAGAAGTAGATCAAGTTCAAACTCAAGTTCAAGTCCAACTTGATTATAATCTGATGGAATAAACAATTTGATGAAACAGCATTTCTTTGGATCAAGTGGACACACATACAAACATAATGTACAGACAATAATTTTATATATCTATCTATAGCCATAGTGTGTGTGTGTGTGTGTGTGTGTGTGTGTGTGTGTGTGTGTGTGTGTGTGTGTGTGTGTGTGTGTGTGTGTGTGTGCACGTACATGAGTGTGTAGAAGACCCACGAAGACATGGGGAGAACATACAAACTCCTTACAGACAGCATGGGATTCCAACCCTGGTCCCAATCACTGGAGCTGTAAAGGCATTGCACTAACTGCTACACTAACCGTGCCCCACGCACACATGCACATGTGATTGTGTGTGTGTGGGTGTATGTATAGACAGACATACATACCCACACATTTATATGTTTATATACACACAAACATTGAGATATAATTTAATATGATCTTTTTTAAAGTGTAATTTAAACATACAGTAAAGTAACAGTAAAGTAAAGAAAACCAACAAGGTCGGGTCAGATACAGCAATGAACTCTCTGAACCCTTCTCCATTAACAATGGCATGAAGCAAGACTGCGTTCTCGCACCAACCCTCTTTTCAATCTTCTTCAGCATGATGCTGAACCAAGCCATGAAAGACCTCAACAATGAAGACGCTGTTAACATCCGGTACCGCACGGATGGCAGTCTCTTCAATCTGAGGTGCCTACAAGCTCACACCAAGACACAAGAGCAACTTGTCCGTGAACTACTCTTTGCAGATGATGCCGCTTTAGTTGCCCATTCAGAGCCAGCTCTTCAGTGCTTGACATCCTGCTTTGCGGAAACTGCCAAAATATTTGGCCTGGAAGTCAGCCTGAAGAAAACTGAGGTCCTCCATCAGCCAGCTCCCCACCATGATCACCAGCCCCACCACATCTCCATCGGGCACACAAAACTCAAAACAGTCAACCAGTTTACCTATCTCGGCTGCACCATTTCATCGGATGCAAGGATCGACAACGAGATAGACAACAGACTCGCCAAGGCAAACAGCGCCTTTGGAAGACTACACAAAAGAGTCTGGAAAAACAACCAACTGAAAAACCTCACAAAGATTAGCGTATACAGAGCCGTTGTCATACCCACACTCCTGTTCGGCTTCGAATCATGGGTCCTCTACCGGCATCACCTACTGCTCCTAGAATGCTTCCACCAGCATTGTCTCCGCTCCATTCTCAACATTCATTGGAGCGACTTCATCACCAACATCGAAGTACTCGAGATGGCAGAGGCCGACAGCATCGAATCCACGCTGCTGAAGATCCAACTGCGCTGGGTAGGTCACGTCTCCAGAATAGAGGTCCATCGCCTTCACAAGATCGTGTTATATATGGCGAGCTCTCCACTGGCCACTGAGACAGAGGTGCACCAAAGAAGAGGTACAAGGACTGCCTAAAGAAATCTCTTGGTGCCTGCCACATTGACCACCGCCAGTGGGCTGATCTCGCCTCAAACCGTGCATCTTGGCGCCTCACAGTTCGGCGGGCAGCAACCTCCTTTGAAGAAGACCGCAGAGCCCACCTCACTGACAAAAGGCAAAGGAGGAAAAACCCAACACCCAACCCCAACCAACCAATTTTCCCCTGCAACCGCTGCAACCGTGTCTGCCTGTCCCGCATCGGACTTGTCAGCCACAAACGAGCCTGCAGCTGACGTGAACATTTACCCCTCCATAAATCTTCGTCCGCGAAGCCAAGCCAAAGAAGAAGAAAGTAACAGGCCTTTTTCACCCACAAGTCCATGCCACCCAATTATTTACTCCCAATTGACCTCCAACCCCCAGTACGCTTTGAATGATGGGAGAAAACCCATGCAGAAACGGGGCAAACCTACAGCTCCTTACCGACTGCATGGGATTTGAACCCATGTGACGAACAATACATTTCTTCTCCTTTTTCACTCCACCCATTGGGCTTGCTTTTTACGTGATCTCCATTATTTAATTGTTCACAGGATGAGGGGGATGTTGACGTATATTGGCAATTCACACTTGTCCCCAAATTAAACAACCAACCAGCTGAAAGTTAACCACATTGTGGATCTTGATTCACATCTGGCAGGTTTCTTTTCCTGTAATATTTTAGTGAACTAGATGAGGTTTTACACAATCCTGTAGTTTGATAGTTAACATCAGTGATAATTAATTTTTATTTAAGAAAACTCCGGATTCGATCACTTGAATTTAAGTCCTCCAGCTGGTGTGATGGGATTTGAACTCATTCTTCCAGATCAATGGCTCAGATCTCAGACTGAATAGTCGAGTGACTTAACTACTGGACTTTCAGAAGTCCCTTTGAAGACTATCAGAAAATCAACGCAGTGATTAGTGCAGAACTATTACAGTACCAGTGCCCGGACCAAAATCAGGTGCTGCCTGTAAAGGACCCCATGTCCATGTGGATTTCCTCCAGGTGCTTCAGTTTTCTTCCAAATTCCAAAGACGTACGGGATTCGTAGGTTAATTGGTCACATGGGTATGTACTTGGGCAGTATGAGCTCTGGGCCAGAAGGATCCGTTACTGTGCTGTATGTCTAGACTGATATATTTAAAAAAAATAAATTAAAGCCAATGCAAATAGTTACCTTTGTAATTATGGTAAGAAAATCTGTCTCACTTTTCAGGACATCCCGAAGTATTCTGAGGCAGTGACTTCGCCCAAAAGCACAGGAAGATACACAGAGCTGTGAGCTCAAACCAACCTCTCCTCCATCTTCACCTCCCACTGCCTTCGAAAAGAAGCCAACACATTGAAGGACCCACAACGCCCCAGTGAGGCAGAAAATCCATGGGTTTGAAAACATGCACTTCAGATTCAAGACAGGAGAGTTTCTTTCAGACAATTCATGAGAGTTCAAATTTTAAATTTAGACCTACAGCACGGTAACATGCCACTTTGGCCCACGAGTCTGTGCCGCCCAATTAACCTCCACCCTCGATATGTTTTGAACGGTGGGAGGAAACCGGAGCCCCCTCTCGGAGAAAACGCATGCAGACACATGAAGAACGTACAAACTTCTTACAGACAGTGCAGGATTCGAACCCCACTGTCGATCTCTGGCGCTGTATAGGCGTAGCACTAAACGTTGTGCTGTTTCTTTCCTGCTATTATCATACTCTTGAATGGACCTCTCAAATTAATACCTTTAACAGTACTTTCCTCTTTAATACCCGACCCAACAAAAATAAACTTTGTTTTATAAAACTGTAGTGCATACTACGGCAGGGCACTGAAGTAAGACACATACATAAAGTAGGTACAGTCAGTACTGCCTTATTGAACGGTTTTCCCGATCTTATATAGGCCTGCTGGGGCTAGTTGTCCCGCCGCTTCTGGCGGAAATGATGTCACGGGCTTGCCGGCCACCGATTGGTCAGCATTCTCGCCAGTGTTTGTTGCTTCCCACCGCACGGCCTACGGCCAGGGAAGAAAGGCTATTTAGTTGCCATGGTCTTTGCAGGATCACCGCGTTTGACCACCATCTTGTGTGCCAGGACACCTATTGGGTAGTGGGGTGCCACATGACCTCCCCTCCAGAACCGGCGATCTGGGCACTATCTCTGGTTTTGGGCGACCTGCCTCCACAATGTGGGAGTAGTGGGGTGATCAGTTGACTGGTGTGCAAATGTGCTGGTTTGAGGTGGTCGATAGTCAATGTGTCTTCCTTGCCACCAGTATATCCAGCACGCATGTAGTGTTAGGTCTGCTTTGTTCATGAATGAGTGAGACAAACACCAGGCTGAGTCGAAATCAGGGTTCTTTGTTCTTTATTACCGGATTGTAACACTTGCGACTAAACATGTTAGTCGGAGAATGCATTCTGCCGTTATCAGCAAAATGGTGATTTTTTATACCCTTGGATATGTGCTTAGAACATCATCATATCATTACTTGTCCAATGACTAAAACTGTTGCTATCCTTTCCCTGCTAGCGTCCTGCCTCTCAATCCATCAATGTCTCTCTTATCTTGTAAGTACAAGGATGCATTCACATCTTGTTACAGCCCTGTACATTCCCATCTCATGATGTTTTACCTAACAGGAGTACAAGGACACCTCCCCTTCTTGTTACAGCCTTGTACAGGGTAACTCCCTACACATTCCCATCTCATGATGTTTTACCTTACAATAGTCCCGTTGTGTCTGATCACCTGGTAGGACCCCTCGTACGGCCACTGCAGTGGCACTCGGTGTGGTCTCTGGCGTGTGAAGACATACTTGCAGCTTTTCAGGTCCCTGGGGACAAACGTTTTGGGCTGACCATGTGGTGAGGGATGTGCCAGGGCTAGTGTGCCCAGTCATTCCCTTAGTCTTTCAAGGGTTGCCGCTGGGTTCATCCATCTCCCTGGCAGCCACCATAAATTCCCCAAGGATGACTAGGGGTGTGCCATACCCAATTTCTGCTGCTGAGGCATCAAAATCCTCCTTTGGTGTGGAACGGATCCCCAGAAGGACCCACAGTAGTCCAATTCGGTCCCTTGAGCCAGGCCATCAGGGCTGCTTTTAGGTTCCTGTGGAATCTCTCTGCAACCCATTGGCCTGGGGATGGTATGCCGTGGTGTGGTGGAGTTGGGTCCCCAGGAGGCTGACCAGGTCTGCCCATTGCCCTGAGGGGAATTGTGCACCCCTGTCATATGTTAGGTGCTCCAGGACTCTGAACCTTTCCCCCCATGTGTTTATAAGGGCTCTGGCGCAGGCCTCTGTTGAGGTTTCTGTCAGCGGGATGGCCTCTGTCTACCTCGTGAAGCGGTCTACCACCGTCAACAGATACCGTGCCCCCATGACACTGACAGGTGTCCCACAATGGCTGGGGGGGGAGTTGGGCGGGGTTGCTTTGACATGTATCTGCTCCTTTGAAGATTGGCAGTTTTGCAGGTTTTGACCCATTGACTGACCTGTTTGTGGAGGCCAAGCCAAACAGACCTGCTGGCCCCCATCTTGATGGTGGTCCTGATGGCTGGGTGCACCAGGTTTTGCACCCCCTCGAATACTGGTTGTCTCCAAGCCACTGGGATAATGGGACAAGGCTTGCCAGTCAAAATGTCACACAGGAGGGTCTAGTCGCCAGGACTGATGCAGATGTCTTCTAGCTTGAGTCCCATCACTGCCGTCCTGTACACAGGGATGTCGGGGTCCGTCTGCTGTGCCTGGGCCAAGGCCATGTAATCGACCCCCTGGGTCAGGGCTCTTATCACCTGGCTGAGATAATGCTTTGGCCACCCCATTGGTCTTTCTGGTGATATGCTCGATATCTGTGGTGAACTCAGATATGTAGGAAAGGTGCCTTCGCTGGGTCCGATACTTTATTAAAAAGGCAAAAAAAGGCAAAAAAAGCTTGTGATCCATAAAGTCCTTGAGCCCAAAGTGGCTCACCACGGAGTGGCTTCCATTGGCCTGTTGGTCGGCTGTGGTGGTCTAGTCGTCCGCTGCTTGCAAGGCATTATGACTTGCTCCAGTATGACACTGGTGTCTCTTTTTGCTCCCCAGAGCATGTCCGCTCGTGCTGCGACCTTCCTGGGATTGCTGAAATCCTCCTCGGCGAGCAGCAGTCGGATGTCTCTGGGAATCACTGCAGGAAGATCTGCTCAAAGAGCAGGCAAGATTTGTGTCCATCAGTTAAAGCTAATGTCTCACTTATGAGAGAGGAAGGGGCCCTGACCCCCAACCCGTCCATGTGCAACTTTCGGGCCGCTTGCTCGCATTTCAATAGTCCAAAAGTGCAGGTGAACAGCTCTTTTAGGGCCACCTATTTGCCTTGGTCCGGAGGCTACCGGAAGAAATCAATGATCCTGACCTCTGTATCCTGGTTGACCGAGCTCACTGTGTAGTAATACCGCATGGCATGGACCATGATCTGTCATAGTTGGAACTGGGCTTCGGCTTGCTAAAACCACACCAGCAGCTGCAAAGGCGAGAATGTCGGCAGTTTCAGCGAAACTGCATGGAGTGTTGCTTGTTCTTCCATCATTGGGTCCAAAACAGTGTTTGGACCAGTCGGAGTCACCAATGTAGCCTGTGCTATGGCAGGGTGCTGAAGTAAGACTCACACTCCAAGAAGGTACAGTCAGTGCTGCCTTATTGAATTGTTTGCCCCGCCTTATATAGGCCTGCTGGGTCTTGCTGTCCCATCGCTTCCAGTGGAAATCATGTCATGGGCTTGCTGGCCGCCAATTGGTTGGCGTTCCCACCAGTTGTTGGGAAGAAAGACCATTTACTTGCCGTGGTCCTTGCAGAATCGCCATGTTCAACTGCCATCTTGTGTGCTGGGACTCCTATAGCGTAGCGGGCCACCATAATACCATGTTTTTATTCTGGCATTACCTATTGTAATATGAAGCCACATGTGACAGTAAAGAAGTCAGTTCAATTCAATCAAGGATCTCCAAAGCGAAGTCACTATTATTAGCTTATTTGCACATAATAACTTTGACTGATGCAAGCATGGCCTTTAATAGAATACCAGACTAGTTATTAAAGGGGAGAGGAAGACCGAAGCAGAAATCGGGGTTCACCATGATGCCGACAGAGAATCTATGTTGAATTCATCCACAAATTGGACTGTCGCATGAAACCTTATGGAGGCCATTCACAGGTCCAGGTGGTGGGCAGTCGAGGGGTTTGGATAAGCCGACTGCCTGCCCCTCTTCTGGGGCTATATCCGGACCCGTGTGTCGTTAGAGTGGGAACACGCACTATCCGAAGGGAAGGTGGCCAAGTTCCAGGTACGTTGAGCCTGTAGATGGCGCTTTCCAGGTTCTAATATTTCCCAATTTTAAAAAGTCATCTTCTAGGAAATGAGTTTTAAATTACTGCCTTATTAATCCAATAAACCAAAGTTTGTAGTAGAAGCTTTACGTAGCTTTAATTCATTGATAAAATAGATAAACATGTTGCATAACTTCACATTGAGATTTTCATAACGGTGAATGAACAAAATGTACTGTATAATGATCTAACAATATTCAATTCAACAAGAAGAAATAGACAAAATAAGTATTTAAGATAAATTCAAAAAGTTTCTTGAGCTCACATATCTTTTCTGGTTCGTCGAAGAATAAGATGCAAGCTCTCGCTCCGCCTGGATATTACAACATATGACATCATTGTCACCAACTCTAGAAACAATTATTTTTCTAAAAGGGAATAGGCACAAAATTAACTATGAATCAAAATCACAAGGTTTTAACATTTACAGACCCCCTCGGGGGAATGAATTAAAGGCGACATGTCACAGACAGCAACAACGGGATTTTAATTTGAAAATGTAAACTGTAGAATGTAAATATAAAATTTAAAAATGGGAGCAGTATTGATTATCGCGAATTTCCAGCAATGCAAATAGTATATTTAGAAGTCGTTCTGTTTCTAGTTTGTGTAGTTTTGTAGTGTTGTTGTAACCTTTGTCATATAAGCTTATTACCATATAACAATTACAGTACGCAAACAGGCCATATCGACTCTTCTAGTCCGCACCGATTTTAGTGTCTCCTCTAGTCCCACCTACCCACTCCGTCCATAACCCTCCAACCCTCTCACATCCATGCACTCATCCAGCCTCCTCTTAAATAACAAAATTGACCCTGCTGCAACCACCTCTTCCAGAAGGTCATTCCACTCAGCCACCCCCCTCTGAGTGAAGAAGCTTCCTCTCATGTTACTTCTAAGGTTTTTCCCCCTAACCCTTAACTTATGACACCTTGTTCCAAACTCTCCTACCTTCAGGTGAAGAGCCTATTCACATCTACTCTTTTCCCCTCATAATTTTATATACCTCTATCAAATCCCACCCTCAACCATCTATGCTCCAATGAATAAAGACCCAGTCAACTCAATCTTTCTCCGTATTCTAGATGCTGCAATCCAGGCAACATTTTAGTAAATCTTCTCTGCACCCTCTCTACCTTATTGATATCCTTCCTATAATTTGGAGACCAGAACTGCACACAATATTCCAAACGGCCTCACCAATGCCTTGAACAGTCTCAACATCACTGCCCAGCTCCTATATTCTATGCTATGATTTATAAAGGCCAGCATACCAAAAGCCTCCTTCACTACCCTATCTACATGAGAATCCACTTTCAAAGAATGATGAATCATTATTCCAAGATCTCTCTGTTCATCTGCATTCCTCAATGCCTTCCCCTTCACTGCATATGTCCTATTTTGGTTATTCTTTCCAAAATGAAGCTATTCACACTTATCTACATTAAACTCCATCAGCCACCTTTCAGCCCACTCTTCTAAGCAGTCCAAATCCTTCTGCAGTTCACAAAAAGTCTCCTCACGATCCACAAGTCCTCCTATTTTTGTATCATTCACATATTTACTAATCCAATATTAATATTTACTAATCCAATTTACATCATCCAAATCATTAATGTAAATGACAAACAACAAGGGAACCAACACCAATCCCTGAGGCACACCATTCATCACGAGTCTCCATCCTGACAGACAGTTGTCCAATATGATCCTCTGGTGCCTATCTTCTAGCCGCTGTTGAAATCATCTGACTATCTCAACATTAATCTCTAGTGCCTGAACCTTCCTCACCAAATTTCCATGTGGAACCTCATCGAAAGCCTTACTGACATCCAAATAGACCACGTCTTTTGCTCTACCTTCAACAACGTTTTTAGTCACTTAGTCAAAAAATTCAACAAGATTTTCAAACATGACCTTCTGCTTACAAACCCATGTTAAGTGTCCCTCTAGATACTTATACATATTATCCCTAAGAATACTTTCCATTAGTTTACCCACCACCGCCGATAATTGCTGGGCATACACCTGGAGCCCTTTTTAAACGGAGGGACCACATTTACAACCCACAGCACCTCACCTTCCCCCAATGACTGTTGAAAAATCACTGTCAGAACCTTCGCTATTTCCTCTCTGACTTCCCATCGGGTCCTGGAGATTTATCCACCTTTATATACCTCAGACGTTCTAACACCCCCTCGTTCCTAATCCCTATGTTTTGCATAATTACCCTTTTTGCCTCACTTATTCTACACAATTCCATATCCTTTTCCCTAGTGAATACCAACAAGAAGAATTGATTCAATAACTCCCCCATCTTATTCGGCTCCTCACACATCTGTCCGCTCCGATTCTCTCTTGGACCAATTCTATCCTTCGCACTCCTTTTGCTATTCGCATATTTGTAAAATTCATTTGGATTTACTTGTTAAAAAAAACCCTTATTGGTCACAAATGCCCTGCAGTGTAGGGGATTCTATGTGGCTCTGAACCATTGTGCAGTTTGTTAGCACTTCCTTCTTGTTCACCTTTTGTACACATATATTTTCTTGAGTACAGTTATTTTTTTTGCACAACTGATAAGTGAAAATTTTGCTTGGTCCACAGGAAAAAGAAGCTGAAGTTTGGATGTGATATCATGTACAGCTGTGGTTCTCAACCTTTTTCTTTCCACTCACGTACCACTTTAAGTAGTCCCTATACCATCAGTGTTCTGTGATTAGTAAGGGATTGCTTCAGGAGGGATGGGGATGGAAAGAAAAAGTTTGAAACCCACTGTTTTAATTGTCCCTCATTGACTCGTTATGTTCACGGTTTCAGAACTCCAAAGGAAATGGGCCAATGACCATTTTTCTCAACCCAAATATTTAAGTAACAATTGGGTCTAGAGCAGTGGTTCTCAACCTTCCCTTCCCACCCACATCCCACCTTAAAAAATCCCTTACTAATCACAGAGCACCAATGGCATGGGGATTACTTAAAGTGGGATGTGAGTGGAAAGAAAAAGGTTGAGATGCACTTATGTGGTATGAACTCTGACAATAAATGTGAACTTTGAACATTCTCAACCATTCTTCCACTATGACTTCCTGAGGACTTACCTCAAAGTTGAGGCATTCCCTTCTCTGTGAAGCATTCATGTTTAATTGGTTTCATCCATATTTCTCTCCTACCAATGACAGAGAAAGATTTCATGATTTCAGTATGTGGCCCACCCAGAAATGAGCTGTGACCCCCCCAGGAGTCTGGCCGTCTTTGAGGAAGGTTGCTCTTCTAGATGCACCAATGGGTTGACTTTTAAAGAAGCACTTGGGAACAGTTAATCAATGCTTTACTAAAGGATGCCATTTAACTTCAAAGGCTGTTCTGCGTTTTAGGGAATGAGTTTATTCGAAGAGTCGTCATGTTTATTATCATCTGATTATACAAATACAACTTGACAACACAGCGTTCTCTGGTCCTCGGTCGAAACCACACATGGTCACAATGGACATAACAGGAACATATACAGGACAAATATGCAGAAATACAAATAAATAGATTTTGTTTCACGAATGAAAATCTTGGATTAGAGGCTCGATAAGATTAGACATTGTCCACACAAAGGGTGGAGCATATGTGGAACGAGCTGCCAGAGGAAGTGGTGGAAAGGGCTAGAATTATGGCCATTTGAACTGGTCATGGGTCACAATGGGTCAGTGGGATATGGGTCAAATGCAGGAAGTGGGATGAGCTCAATTGACCAACTCAATCAAAATCGAAGGAGTTGAAGGGGCCATTTTCACGCTGTAAAACTCCATGCTTCTACAATGGCCACTGATGGCCAGATCCTGTGGAATGACTTATATTGCCCTGTTATTTGAAGGAAAATAACAGTCCATTGAATGCATGGCCAGGAATGGTGGTGGAAGCTGGTACAGCTTGTACATTTCTAGAGGCTCTTAGACACTGGGATGTAAGGGTTATGGGTATTAGATTAGATAGTTGTGGGGTGAGGGTGGTACGGTTCGCACCGTGCCAGTGATCTAGGTTCGAATTTGCCGCTGTGTCTGCATGGTTTTCTTTCAAATGCTCCATTTTCTACCCACTCTCCAAAAATGTATGAGATTTGTCGTATTTGGTGTATTTGTGCAGCATGGGCTGATGAGGCAGAAGGGCCCGTTACCGTCCTGTATCGCTAAATTAAATAAAAAATTAAATAACATTTATATAGGTCAGCGCATCCTGCTCCAAAGGGCCTGCACTGTGCTGTAATATTCTATGTTCTATGTATGCAAAGAATTTGCCAGGAGTTCATGGATAACTCCATTGTTCTTGGTTGACAAAATCCCATTGTGTCTGTTATCTGGAAAGGCATATGCACCCCTGTTTTAACATCTCATCTATGAAGTAATACCTCCTCAGTCCTGCAAAGGCTGGCCAGCTGCTTCCTTCATGTACAGTTCTCTGAAGTCATAATAGATGCGGAAGGTTTTATAGGCAAGACAGCTGCCCATCAACAAACCAGAGCACCGTCTTCATGCAAAATGCAGCGATGATCTGGAAATCTCTCCCCACAGGAAGCTGGGAGATCAGTTAAAAATTTGAGATGGTTAGTCTTCGGAAAATTTAAGAGTTTTAAAAGTCATAGATCCAAGACTTTTGAATAAAATTTGAAGGCAGATCCTACAGGGCGGCTCAGTTTGCATAGCTGCCAGCACAAAGCTGTTACAGTGCCAGCTAATCTAGATTCGATTCTGGCTCTGCCTGTAAGGAATTTAGACATTTTCCTTGGTGTCTGCGTGGGTTTCCTTATGGTCCAAAGAACATGCGAGGTTGTACGTTAATTGAGTGTAAATTGGGCGGGACAGGCTCATGGGCCAAAAACGGCCTGTTACCGTGGTGAATGTCTAAATTTGAATTTAACATAAAAAATTTGGAAGAGGGTAAAATGACTTCCTTCTGCTTGAACAATCCTGGGAGCTAAATATCCTGGGAATGAAATGATGGCTGGAGTGAATCTTAGGTACGACTGACCAGATTTGACTGACTTCGAGTAACGTTTGAACAAGCAAACACAAAAAGTGTCATCAAAGATGGCTGGAGAAGTATAGCTGATTGTTTGGAAATACTCGACAGCAATTTAATATCCACCTCGATTAGGTGAGCCATTACATGAAGCTTCATAGAAACAAGATATTCCCCAGATGGATCCTTCGATTTCTGGTTTCAGTTAACGAGCCTCGTTCAAGAATGAAAGGTTATGTCATTAATAAATAGATGTTAACAGCCTGAAATAGATTGCAGTAATCTTATCAGGGATGAACATTTTTCTCCAAACGTTTCTGGAACTCATGCAATTCAGTCAAGTGTTTGCTCTTTGAAGCTTGTTCAAGTCTCAGCCAGCTGACAATTGCTTCTGTTGGCGAAGCTATGGTCTGAACTTTACTTTATTCATATATCTGGATCAGAAAAGGCATCTATGAAGAAATCCATAGATACCCAAGGCTTAGTTTGTAATATCATTGGTGAAATTTCACGGATGTTTGAGGGTCTTTCTGATATAATTGGAAAGTAAATTAAATTCCCCCCCCCCCCACAACCTAAAAGAGGACCTCTTTCCCTGGATCAGGGAAGCTGGTGGATAACCACGAAATTGCATTTTTATGGAACCTTACCTGATCTTTAGACATTCTGATCAATACTCTCAACGTATGTAAGAATTTGGCGGCCAATTTAATCATATAAGAAATAGGAGAGCGAGAAGGCCACTCAGTCTTTCAAGCCTTTCATGTAAGAATGGGGCTGATACCTCCAACTCCATTTCTCACTCAGTCCCTGTGTCTATAGATTTGGTCAAAAAAAACTTGATCAACCTCAGACTTTATAGACTCAGCAACTGAACACCCTTAGCATGCTGGAAGAGGGTATTCAGGCCATATGTGGCTCTATTAAAAAAGATATAACAAGTTCCCATAAAGTGCAGTGAGGTGGACCAATTTTTTTAAATGAGAGTAGGGAAATAAATGTTCCACATTGGTCTGGATATCTCTTCGTAAGATGCTATGGGAATTATATCAGAGGATCCTGTTTTAATATACCACTTGTGCATCTGGGCACACCCTTTCATGCAGCAGGATGCCTACTCTCTTTCGTGGGGAGACATGGTTGGTGTAGCAGTTAGCACAATGCTATAACAGAGCCAGTGTCCCGGGTTCGAATCCGGCGCTGTCTGTAAGGTGTTTCTCCCCGCACCTGCAGTGTTTTCTCTGGGTGTTCTGACTTCCTCCCACCCTTCCAAACATAAGGAGTTGTGAGTTAAATAGATATCATTGGGCAGCACCAGGCTCGTGGCCAGAGGGACTGTTACCATGCTGGATCTTTTCATCTCAAGATTCAATTTATTGTCAGAGTATAAAACAGTGTCAAGTTGCATGAAATTTCCTGTTGCCTGCTGCAAGGCAGACAGATTCGCCACCAGCAGGAATTGCCTAACCACCTCTTACAGTCAGACTTGCAGTTAGAGAGAGAGAAGCAAAGCAGAGATTCCCCCCAGAGTTACTGAGTGTCCGTAGATTTGCCTCCAGCACTTCCGCAGCCACACAGAGTCCAGACCAAACCATTGGCAACCCGAGCTCCAGATCCCAACCTTTGACACTGTTAGGGACCCTCCAGCATCCTCGGCAGCTCCTCGCATCCTGATTCTGATACCTGGTACCCCTCCAACCAGCTCGAGCCAGTCTCCAGCAGCCCGCAGCCTGGTGTGAGTCTCCCGACACCACTCTGCAGACGTCCAGGCCTTCCACTATGACAGAATATGTTGTGTTTTATAGTGTATATAGATATGATTTTGGAAGATAGATTGTGGCAGAAAGTTACATACAAACACTTCAAATCAATTCTCATTTAAAATACTGGAGTTCTGCTCAAGTCAGACAGGTTGGCTCCAAGAGCCTTTGAAAATTCTTTGGGGAGTGCCCAAGGGACTTCGCTAATAGATAGTTGTTTTGAAAAGTAACAGATGAAAGAACTCTGAGGATTAGGTTCGGAGCCACAGTCTGTCTGAGTAGAGGTTGCTGTTCTAAGGGAGTCATGTGGTGTTGCAAGCAGAGACCATCAGAGAAAGAGAGAGAGAAAGAGAGAGAGAGAGAGAGAGAGAGAGAGAGAGAGAGAGAGAGAGAGAGAGAGAGAGAGAGAGAGAGAGAGAGAGAGAGAGAGAGAGAATTCAATTCTGCAGTTTCTACAGTTCACTACAGTTCAGTAGCAGCAGCTGGGACTAGAACAGGACAAGCTGGAAAGCTTGAGGAAAACCCCATTTTGAAGACAGGTTGTGTGTGCTTAGTTCAGCCTGATCAAAGACCTTATGGTCCATACAAGAGGTGAGGACTGACTGTCCAATGTTTCACTTGAAATAAGAAAAACTAAAAGGAACTCTGTGGTGACCTGAAAGAAAGAGGTTATCATCTGGAGAACCCTGATGGGGTAAGTTTCTTCGGCAAGACAATGACATGCCTGATTAAAGGGATCAGTTTGTCCAGTGAACAACAAATCTCTCTCTGAAAACTTACAGGAACTTTCCTGAGTGGTAACCATTTACTTTACAAACACCAGAGCCTGGTGAACTTCATGAATGTTAAATTTTCTGCACAGTATAAGAATTACCTGCAACCAGTTAAAATAGAGAAATGAGGTGAGATTGGACTGTGAACCAAATAACTTTTCTGGACTTACACACACATTACATACACATGCGCTTAGAATTAGAAGGAGGTTAAGTTGGGTTAGTTAAGATAATAGTGATTAGTTAAAGTTTGATCCTATTTTCATGTTTAAAAATAATTAAAAGCAACTTTTGCTCAAGGAACCATTTGTCTTCGTGAATATCTATTGTTGCTGGGTTTTGGGGTCCTCTGGTCTTGTAACACCACGGGTTCCTCTCCTTGAATCGCCAGCAGCCCACAGCTGTCGAGTGCTTGGGGATCAGCAGTTATATTACATGGGCTATGTTAATAATAAACATTTCCCTTTCTTTCTTACCACTGAAAAAGAAGGTTTATGTTGCTGAGAAAACTTAATCTGACTGTGAAAAGAGGCAGTGTTTGTAGCTAACCCTCTCAGCCTATTGCTCAAATAACGGGGACATTTGTTCGGGTTTTTGAGGGCTATGGGTTATGGGCTGGGAAATCTCACAGCTCTCTTGGAAATCTCAACAGAAATGACCATATTATTTTCCCCTGTACTGATATGTTTTCCTCCAATGTATAGCCTCAACCAATTACTGTATATATGAAGCTCCCCTTTTGCCTTGGCCATAAAGGTCGCGTTACCTCCCCCTTTCCGGCTGTCCTGTACCTGGATCCGGGCCAGCCAAAGTCTTGGGTACATTAAAGCCTATTGTTCCTGCAGCCCATGACTCTGTGGTTATTGAAAGAACCTATCACCACCCCCCCCCCTTTTCTGGCTGTGTTCAAAGCAATCCCTCCCCAAGGTTCAAACCTGTCAACACGATTGGAGATGTGACCATGAGGTTTGTTTCACGTTTTGGAGCTCCTGTTTTAACGTGTTATGCCAAGATAATTGTCATCTGATTGTGCTACCCGACAAAACACCTTCCTCCGGTCCTCGGTGCAAACACGCAGACACACAGCCAAATAACACACACACAGACAAATGTTGCATATGCAGGACAAGTATTTAATCGATGCAAAAGCACGTGGAGGGTTAATTATTTGCCTTGCCGGTCTGTTTTGGATTGAAAGAGTCGTAGCACTCTCACCTCCAAGTTGAAAGTTTTAAGGTTCATATACTACTCCAGAGAATGAAACTCAATAAATCTAAAACTGACACTTCAATGTGGAACTGAGCGAGTCTCGTACTGTTGGAAATACTGCCTTTTCAAATTCAACATTAAAATGAATCCCCGTTTATCCTCTTGGGATCAACGTATTGGGAAAAAAGAGAGGAAACATGAATCTAGATATCCCAGCCAACATTAACCCCTCAATCAACCTCACTTAACCCTGATTAATTGGGTCGTCATGACATGTTGCTGTGTGAAAGTTGGCTGTGATGTTCTTTATTGATTTGCAAATTGCAATAGGGCATTATGAAAGGGAGATACAAGGTATCATATAAATACACGTCCTTACTTTCTCCTATTAGTGATTGGTTTAATTACTTGTATGTCCAAAGGAAAACTGACACTATTCTACCCAATGCAATAATGTTGTGAGCTTGATGTATAGAGATTTACCCTACTGAACTTCTACAGGTGTACAGTGGAAAGTCTACTGTGACTCAATACGTCACAGTCTGGTTTCGAAACTCGAGTGGCCAGGATAACAGAAAGCTGCAGAAAGAGCCAAGTCCATTATGCACCCACCAACCTTCTACCACATGGCTCATGATGGATGCAGAAGGCATCGATGGGAGGTTCCCAACATCATAAAGGACCCTCATCAGAAGGTTAGAAGTTTAATTGGCCGCACGGGTGTATTGGGGTGGCATGGGCGCGTGGGCCGGTAACTCCTGTTACTGGGCTGCATCTCTCAATTAAAAATAAATTCAGAGAACAGTATTTTTTCCCCAGCAGCTATCAGGTTCTTGAATCTCTCTGAACTATCCTGACTTTAAACGACTCCGGGACCACGAAAAGATCTGCTTGGACTATTTCTTGCACTGGCAATAAGTGGTAATTCTGTCTTTCCTTCAGGAAAAAGACTCTCAGGCTTGACGTGATGTCAGGTACATACTCTGGCAATAAATCTGAAACGTCTGTTTTTCTTGGACTAGCTGTGAATATTTATTTAGCCATCATTTAATTTTTACTCTCTCTTTTTCTGCCATGGTATATTCTAGAATTTTAATTTATGCTATTGATCTTGATGTTTTATACGTACCTGAGCAAGAATTTTAGTCCATCTGTCCATTGTACTTGTGTGTATGAGAATGAACTCTCACCTCATCCCATTATCTTCTCGTGTGAATTTGGTTGGTAAGGCTTCCTTCGCAGGTGATTAAAACCTTCAATGTCAGGGATATCCCTTTAGAAAAATTTTTACAGGCTTTTCTTAAAACGATTACTGGATGGGATAGAATATTGGACAGCACAGACCTGGATTCAAATCCCGCGCTGTCTGTAAGAAGCTTTTGATTTCTCCCCCGTTCAGCATGGATTTTTTACGGGGGCTCCAGTTTCCTCCCACCATTCAAAATGTAGATCAGTGGCATGTAAATTGGGTGGTGCTGTGATTATTATCTTATGTTACCACGCTGGATGACTGAATTAAATTAAATGTTATAAATAAATAAACAAGTAACCAGATCAATATTTTTTTTTAATCTAACATACAATAGACGATCTTTAAATCAGAAATTAAGTGGATGGAGATCAGATATATTGGATTAATGTTTTAATGCGGAAAAGAATTTGGAACTTTACTTCATTCTACATGGTCTTGTTCGAAGGTCCGTCTTTCTCTGGTTTCTGTTCATAAGTTTCCACAACGAATTACTGGTGTTGCTTTTCCATTAAATCCTGAATTATTATCGTTGGAAAATTTCGAGAATATAACTTCTAAATTATCTTGGGTAAAACACAGGATTCTGTTGACACTATGGTTAAGTGGGAAATTAATCAAATGCTGGAGAAACTCAGCAGGTCCAACACAGTGCCTTCATGTCGCACCTTGCTGAAGGGCCCAGGCCTGAAAATCTACATAAAGACACTGTTTGACCTGCTGAGTTTTTCCAGCATTTGTGTGTGTGTGTTTTTTTTTCTAAATTATCTTTGTCAGATTTTCAATTGAAATTCATTGTTGGTTTTAGTAATATCAAGGAAATGTATTGCTGTAACATGGAAATCCGATATTGCATTAACATTGGCATGCAGAGATGACATGCAGAGATTCAAAGTTGGGAAAAAAATATTACTTACAATAATAGTCTGTATTTTTACAAATTTTGAAGCCGTACGCTAGAAGAATGAGAATAAAATTATATTTTTTTTTATTTTGAAATCTCCAAACCAGTGAAGTTTTCCAAAATTGAGTAATAATTTCTGGAAAATATTATTTGGTGATCCTTGAGGGTCATCTGAAGCATCCAAATTAATAAATGGTTATGTTATTATTTATTTACGATTTAAATTTTAGTTATTGGGATTAGTTTAGGTTGGGGAGAGGTTGAGGGTTTTTTTAAAAGTTTTTAATATCTTAGTATTTTTTACTCTTTTCTTTTTTATATATTATCAACATATATTTGTTAACACTGTAACATTACAACTTGATATTAACTGTCATAAACAAAATGTTCAAAATTTTTTTTTGTCATCAAATGCCAGGTACAATGAGAAAGGTCCTTCTACAATCAGACCAAGAGGTCATTCATTTACCTGTTTAAAGAGCACAATTGACAAGAGTGTAGGATTGCCATGAAAAGGAAGGGCAGCACAGTAGCCCTGTTATGGGATTCATTCAGGAGCTTGACGGCTGCAGGGAAGAAACTCTCTTTAAGCCTGTTGGAGCACTTCCTTCACATTCTTCAGCTCCTGCTGCTTGATCACTTGTAGCAACATGTTCAACCTTGGGAGAAACAGGAGGGTTAGAAACAGGGTATTTTTCCAAACATGTTCTAAGTTCAGACAGGCTCAAAACATATGAACCAATGAAGCTTCACAAATGTTACACTTATAACGTAATGGATCCATATCAGGATAAAAATGAGATCATTTAACTTTAGACAGTTGTATCTGTGCACCACCTTAAATTACAACAAACAATGTCGAGTACAAAAATGAAGACTTGTGGGTCAAATTAAGAGTTGAGCCCCACACCTCATCCAAGAATGCTCCATTCAAGTCATGCTCCCAATCGTTCTTGATCCTAGCCATTGAGGTCATTCTTAAATTCATTAAATTACCATATATATTGATATTAATCCTCCATGGGAAAATTGCAAATCAAAAAAATACATCAAGAAATTTCCTTCAGGAATTTGAGTAAAATCAGGGTGTTTGGACTGAACAAAATGCCTAATTTGTAAATATCTAAAAAAATGTCTATTAAAAAGATTACATTCAAAGAAAGCAAAATTATCTCAAATAAAAATCTCTTTCAATCTTGAAATGCCTAATTAATACCATTCCTTAAAACTTGAATCTAACAAAGAGGGTTCAAAAAGATGATTAGTTACAATAGAAATGGCAATTTTGGGAGTGTCTGTACTTAGTACATTTTTGGAAAGAGATTTTCCAAACTTTATCAATGATTCTTAAGTCTAAATTAGAGCCAAGCCCTTTGATGGCTTTATCTATTTTATTTTTCTCTAGGATCTCAACCCAAAAGAGAATCTTAGCTTTTGCTTCGTTGATAACTAAATGAGCAATTTTGATAAAGTAGAAAGATAATGTTTCACCCACTCACAGATAACCTTGTTTAGAGGGAGGGGGTAGATAAGTAGGGATAAAAAATCTTTTTTTTTCTTTTTCTTTTTAAGATTAATAAGTAAAAGAGTGGTTTAACTACAGATCACGGATCATAGAACAACATGATCACATCAGAGAAGAATAATTTATATAAGGCAATTTTATATGTATTAGTTGTATAACGTTTGCATTCTATATTATTTTTGGACATAGTACAAGTTATGATTTCATTGTTTAATTATTATAATTATAGAATTTCATGTCCTGAATGAAACAAGTTATGTATTAATTATGGTTCTGCATCTAATTTACAATTGACATGTGATATGTACATGATATGATTTGATTTGTGTTATCATTAGTCTATCTTGCGTCAAGGGTTTTGTTAAACTCAATAAAATATTTTAAAAGGAAACAGAGTGTTAGAGACAGAGTGGTATAAACATAGGTGGAAACAGAGGGGCAGAAACAGAGAGATAGAAACAGATGGGTAGAAACTGAGGGGTAGAATCAGAGGGGTGGAAACAGAGGGGTGGAAACAGAGGGGTAGTAGGGGTTTGCTTAAAGATGGATGCCTCCATATGGTCTTATGTCTATAGCTAATAAAGTATAGTTGTTTTAAAAGAACCCACTTTTTTTATTACAGTAAACAGTGTTACGAGTCCAAAGGACCCCAAAACCTAGCAGCAAAGAGAAGCATCACGACAAAGGGTTACTTAAACAAAAGTTGCTTTTAATTATCTTTGAACATGAAAATAGAATCAAAGTTTTAACTTATCTCTATTGACTCACTTAACTTTCTTAACCGCCTTCTAATTCTAAGTGCAGGTGTGTGTAATGTGTGTGTAAGTTCGGCAAAGTTCTTTGGCTCATAGACACATCTCACTGGTTGCAGGCAATTCTTGTACTGTGCCCAGAAGTTAATATTAATAAAGTTCACCAGGCTTTGGTGCTTAATAGGTAAATGGTTACCACTCAGAAGGGTTCTTGTTAGTTTTCAGAGAGAGAGTTTTTCTTCTTCCAGGACATCCACATCCTGCCCCCTTCAGGGTTCTCCAGATGATAACCTCTTTCTTTCAGGTCATCCCAGAGTTCCTTTTTGTTTCGCCTATTCCAAGGGAAACACCAGACAGCCAGTCCGCTGTTTGACCAGGCCGTCTTCCATAGCTTGCCAGTTTGTCCCTCTGGAACCAATGTCTGAGTCTCTCCCCCTCCTCTCTCTCTCTCTCACTCCCTCCAAATCTGAGAGCAAAGCCTGCTTTTTCCTCTGCTCTCTGCCTGCAAAGATCACCTGACCCTCCAGACAGCAAGTTCTGTTTTCCAGACAGAGCTGCCCTGCATGTTATTAAATTTATTGTCCTTTTGCAAACAACAGTCCATCAGGTTTGTTACCGAGTCAATGACTTGCAGATTCAGCATTAACCTTTTTTTAAACAAAGTCCCCTCATGGTCAACATTCCAGTCCAATTTTTAGCATCATCGGGAGTCTATATTCGCCATATCTCTCTTGATAATGACTGATACACAATCTGCACGGTCCTGGTGTTTCTTCCACTCCAGGTACCATATGATTTTTTTTTGTGACAGAGTATATAGAGGTGTTTGGGTGATAAATTGGGAAATGAATCTGAGCTCACTTGCAAAAGCTCATGCAAATATTCTGTGTTTTAAAGTGTTTGTGTGTGACCTGCTCCAACAAATCTTTCCCAATTTATCTCCCAAATACCTCTATATACTCTGTCACAAAAGAAAAATCACATGGTACCCGGAGTGGAAGAAACACCAGGAGAGTGCAGAGTGTGTATCAGTCATTATCAGGAGAGATATGGTGAATGTAAAGACTCCCGATTTTGCTAAAAATTGGACTGGAAATGTTGACCATGAGTGGACTTTGTTTAAAAAAAGGTTAATGCTGTATCTGCAAGTCATTGACTTGGTAACAAACCTGATGTACAGAAGATTGCAATGCTACTTACTATGGTAGCACCTTAAACACTAGATGTTTTCAATACATTTGTTTTTGGCAAAGCAGAAGATCAGGGAAAGTTTGACAAGGCTATTGAGATGTCTGATGAACACTTCACCAACAAAAGTTGTTCGAGAGCTATGTGTTTCACTCATGCACACAGCTGCAGGGATAGAGCTTTGATGCTTTTTTTTAATGGACTTGAAATTAAAAGCAATTAAAAGTAACTCAATAGAGCTCAATACGGAGCTGAAGCACTGTCTAGTGATTTCTTGAGCAACTTTTTAACTATGTGAACTCCTTTCTCTGCTTTGTCGTTTGACTGTGGATGCAGAGGACTTGAACTCAAATGTCTGATTTCACACTCTTCTGCAAAGTTCAGGAATTCTCTACAACTGGAGCATGGTCCATGGTCACTGTGGACATTTGAGGAATTCCTTGCCTTTCAAAGATCGATCTCATATATTGAAGCACACAAGCAGCAGACATGCTAGGAAGCAGTGAAATCTCCGGATTGTTCGGCAGATAATCAATAACCAGCAAGTCATTCTTACCATCCTTGTGGGATAGATCAGTCCCAACTTTCTGCCACAGTTCTGCTGGTAAATCAGTTATTATTATGGGGTCTTTTGTCTGCATTTCGTGATGTTTCAAACAGGTCTCAGAGCTTGAAATGCACCCTGTCAATGTCAGCATTAATCCCTAGCCAATAAACAGCAGTTCTCATCCTCCTCTTACATTCTTCCATTCCCAGGTGCCCCTTGTACATCCTTTTGAACATCACTTGCCGCAGTGATTGAGGAATGATAATTCTGCTCTGCTGAGTAGAAGCCCATTGACAGTTCTCACCTCAGCTCTGATGTTGTCGTACAGCTGACATTCACCTCTCGGCCAATCTTCATTCAGATTCTTGATGACCTTCTGTAGAACTGTGACTTTTTTCTGTTTCAGCTGTGATCTGCTTGGATTTCGTGTTAGATACGGGAAGAGATTCAGTGATCAGATTCATGTGGGGATTCACATTCGTCTCTGTGGAACTCTCATTGTGTGCTTCAGCTGCGCCATTGGCCTGGATAACGCATCAGCTAAAACAATAAGTTTCCCTGGTGTGTACACCAATTCAAAATCATAATGTTGTAGCTTCATCATCAGTCTTTGGTTTGCGATGGTACTTCACCGAGATATTTCTTGATTAGTGCTTTTAATGGCTTATGGTCTGTCTCTGCCATGAATGTTGCTGGACCATACACATAACTCTGGAATTTCTTGAGTCCATAGACCAGACATAGACACTCTTTCTCTATCTGTGCATATCGACATTCAGATGTGGTCATCGTCCTTGATGCATTTGCTACTGGCCTCCAATCTTCTCCCACAGTCTGAAGTAGTACAGCACCTATTCCATATTTTGAAGCGTCTGTAGAGATTTTCATCTCTATGGATGCATCAAAGAGCGTCAAAAGCCCTAGTTCTGTAGTTAGAATGGTCTTCAGTGGTCTCCACTCTTCGTCGTGAAGGAAGGGAAATTAGGTTGCTGTTGAGTAGTTTTAAATAGATCAGCACAGCATTGTGGGGTGAAAGGCCTTTTCTGTGCTGTAGTGTTCTGTGTTTTACACAATATTATGAGAGACTTGTCAATGTGTCTCCAAGTTAAGGCAGAAGAATTAGAGGGCAGTTATGAAAAGCATATTTTCACTCATCTATCGTCAAGGGTTTTGAACTCACCATCAGAAAAGGAAGCGCAGAAACACTTAGCACACATTAAAAAGTACCGGGAGAGTGCAAATCATGAAAACTGTGGAGGCAGTTTCAAGATTCAAGATTTTATTTTTCATCAAAAAATACATGAAATTTTTTTTTCCCGTATTTCTTTGCCCTGGAAAGTTGTTCTAAGCATTCAAAGTTCAGATTTATTGTCAGAGTACATACATGACATCACATCCAACCATGACATTCTTGTTCCTACGGGCAAGACAGAATTTCTACTTTTCAGTAACTGTAAACTGCACAGAAGGAAAAGATACGAAAGAATTGTGAGCAGAGGGACAACGGAAATCCCTCTGAGGTCTCAACCTTCCCTTCTCAATCCCTTTGCCATCCAGTACTGCAAGATATAATTTTACCTCGACTGGCAACATCTCCTCCAACCTCAATGAACCAGTTGGGCTCTTATTTTTGTTCGTTCTGTTTCTCACCCAGTCATTTTGCGAGGCGTGACCCCCAGCCCATTTTCTGAAACACAAAGACATCTGCATGTTCAGAGCCCTCACCAAACTTTGCACAGAGGTGTTCTCCAAACCCATCAACTCTCACAACTTCCTCGACTATATGCAGACTGGGAGGTCATTTTGTTTAGCATCTCTGTGGCAATAAAGGGGAACTCACAGTGGCCAACCATTTTAATTCCACACCCCATTCCTAAGCCATCCTATCTCCTGTAAGGATTCTATTCCTTTCTCTCAATTCCTCCATCTCCCATGATGAGGTCTTCCATTCCAGAACATCTGAGATGCCTTCCTTCTTCAGAAAATGTGTCTTCCTCTCTACTGCAATCAATTCTGCCCTTACCCCCATCTCCTCCATTACCCACACATCTTCCCTGGCTCCTTCCGCTCTGAGATGCAGCAAAGACAGGATTCCCTTGTCATCACCTACCACCCCACTAGCTTCCCCATCTAACAGATCATCTTCCACAAATTTCTGCCACCTACAATGTGATCCCACCACCAAACAGATCTTTCCCTCTCCACTTACGACAGGGACCTCTGCGACCCCCTTATCTACCCATTACTTCCTTGGTACCTTCACCAGTGACTGCAGGAGATGCCCCACCTGCGCCCACACCTCCTCCCTCACTACCACCATCGGGACCCCAAACATTGCCTCCAAGTGAAGCCATGTTTCCCTTATGAATCTGTGGGGGCTCTCTACTGTATCTAGTTCTCCCGCTGTGGCCTTCACTATTTCGGAGAGAGGCAAGACGCAGCCTGGGAGTTCATTTTATTTAGCACCTTTGCGCTCTCCACTGCAATAAATGGGAACTCACAGTGGTCAACCATTTTAATTCCGCACCCCATTCCCACACCAACCTGTCTATTTATGGCCTAATGCATTGCCAAACTGAGGCCACCTGCAATTTGGAGGAACAACACCTGGGAATTCTACAACCAAGTGGACCTTCTGTTTCTCCCAAGTCTTTCTGTCTCCTTTCCTTCAACTCTCCATCCCTTTCCCTTCCATTCAGAGAGCTACTTGTAGACGCTGTGTGACCTGCTGAGCCTCTCCAGCACTTTTGTGTATAACATTAAAATAATCACAGCCAGAGTGGGAAACTAAGCACTTCTGCGAGATGGTTTTAACCTGGACTGCAGTCATTTCTCCATGGTTGGAAAGAACCAGTGTGGCTGATGAAGAGGAATGCTCTCCACTCATGCATGACTGTGGTGCTACACCACTAGCCGACTGCTGGGGGTGACCTGTGTACCTGCAGGAAGAGCACTGGTGGACGAGACAACACCTGGTCATCTGTTAATCAGCCGACCTGAATGGACCAAGCCCCAGCCGGTCGGCTGCCAATCACCCTCTGGGACATAAGCCACATCCTGCCCCTTGTGGTCAGCCTCAGAGCCAGCACAGCTACTCTCACACCCAGCTCTGTGGAAGTTTATGTGGAATAAAGCCTGTTGAACAGTCTTTATGTTTTGTGTCAGCTTTTCTGCTTGATAGCACCTCACAATGATGTTGGGTTTTAGGCCTGGAATTTAAATAAAACATTGGAAACAGTCAACAGGCAGGATCATGAATCTGCAGATGCTGGAACCTGCAGTTGAGGTAAAAAAAAACCAAATTGCTAGAGGATATAGAAACAAAGCTGGAGAAACCCGGCAGGCCATGACCAGCCTCTCAAAGCATTTTGTCACAGTAGAAGTTTGTGCTACTGGGCGGTAGTCATTGAGGCAACTCATGCTACTCTTTATGGGCACCGGGATGATTGATGCCCTTTTGAAGCAGTTGGGAACCTTTGACTGCAGAAATGAGAATGTCCAACTCCAGCGAGTTGGTTGGTGTTGATTGACCATTCCCACAGCGGCCACTCCAACTTAAGCTCCCCTTAACTTTAGGTGGCCAATGGAAAAATTTAAACAAGCACCTACCTTTCCTAGTGCTTTTTAACCACTCCTCCTCTCATTCCAAGTCCCGCGCTCGCCAGTCCCAATGAGAAAGAAACCATATACTTTAACTGGGACCATTTATTGCTAATCTGCAAACAATTAAGAAAGTCTTCCTGACTTCCCCGCTCTCCCGGTGACTTAATGTCACCTCGGAATTCAATTTAATTATAATTTTTCTTTCTGATTGCATGCAGCTTAAACCATTTCTTTCGGATTGTCTCGTTGGCCATTTTCCATTTGAAAATGTGGGCTTGAGCTGAATTCTGCATTTACAACGCAGCAGCTCAAAGCCGAGTGCAAGATCAACCCATCAATTTGGTCGCATAATGCATTTGGAAGGACACTTCTGATGAAGAGAATTCTTTTGATTAAAAAAGCCTCGGTTCATTTTCCACTGCCTTGTAAAACCAAGCAAAATCCCAGCTCTAAAATACATATTATTCAGTTTGTTTCTTCTTGGGAACTGCAAGAACAGGACTCAGAATGAGAAGAGGATTGTTTAAAAAAAGAAGTGGGAAAGTTAGCTGCTTGTTTGGTTCTGGTAACCATGCTTGAGCGATTCACACCAGGCTGTGGCCTACTGGAGACTGGCTGGAAGGGTATCCGGTACCAGAACTGGGATGCCAAGGGTCCCGGGGATCATGTCGGAGTTTCGGATCTGGAGTTCAGGCTGGTGATGGTTTGGACTGGAGTCTGCGTGTCTGGGAGAGCTTAAGCAGGAGATTGATAGGTATCTCATTGGTTGGGGCATCAGGAGACATGGGGAAAAGGCTGGCAATTGGAACCAGGTGTGAGTATAGTTCAGCTTCAGGTAGAGTCTTGGAACGGACCTGATGGGCCAAGTGGCCTGATCTTGTGATCTTGTGACTGCGGGAGGCTGCGGCAGTGGTGGAGGTGAATAAACAGACATTCGCGGACTCTCTTTTGCTTCCTTTCTCTGACTGTAAAAGGTGCTTCAGGCAATTTCTACTGATGGAAAATCTGTCTGCCTTGCGGCAGATGAAAGCAAATTCTGCGTAACGTACATGACAATAAAGGAATCTTGAATATTGAGTCGAGGTTTACTTCGCCATCAATCACTTATTGCTGCTACCTTCGAGCAGAAGGGACAGAAGCCTGAAGTTCAGGTTCAAGAACAATTTTTTTATCCACAGCTATCAGGCTCTTGAACTCCCCCATACTACCCTTACCCTAAACATAAACTGCTCCGGGACCACCAAAATGGTTCAACTGCACTACTGAAACATCGCTCTTGTTTTCTTGCACTAACTGCAACTGTAATCATTTATTTATCTCCTCTTTTTCTATTTATTATCTCCTTTACTGTGTCACGCCGCTGAAAATTTAATTTACACTCTTGTAGTTGGTGGATCTTCCGTTCCTGTGTGGTGGCAGCAAGTAAGAATTTACCTGGATTTTTAACCCAGAATTCCAGAGCAGGCTTTTCCGACTGAGGTTGGGTGAGACCGGAATGAGAGGACATGGTTTGGGGCATTTTTTAAAAATTGAATGCGAACAATAGAACTACAATCCCCGTGCATTGTGGGACAGTGGGAGAAAACAGGTGCTCCTGGAGTAATCCCATGTAGGTCACAGGGAGAACATGCTGGACAGTGCTGGACTCGAACATGGGTCGCTGGCGCTGAAATAACGTCACCGCGACTCTATCTAATGTGTAAGTGGGACATTAGGGGGAATGAGGTAATAGACTAGTAAATTAGAAGTTTTGTATTGACCTGGGAGGTGAAGGATGCCAATAATTATCTAGATGAAGTTAACAGAGACTAAATATGAAGGAAGAGTATAAGAATAGCCCATTTACTCTTTATGTGCCATTCCAGAAAATAATTTTTGTTGCTGGAGCAGATGAAGGTGTTGTTCTTAAATATGAAGAGAGGCCTTTGATTCAGAGAATTTCAGATCTGGAATGATGACCAGGGCCCGTCAGAGAGTTGAGTTGTTGGAAGAGCAGCAAGTTTGATCAACCTTCTGGCTGGACAAGATGGTGCCCAGCCAAGGAAAATGGATTCTTTAAGTAAGATCAAATTATTGAATTTGAGCGAGACGACTGATTTCAGTGATGAACGTAAGTTTTCTTCAGGCTTCGTCAATTAATGGAGAACTTGAAAATTATTTAGCAAGGATTATGAAATAACGATAAGAGGGGAAGGGATACATGTTACGTTGCCCAGCGACGATGGAAATTGTACTATCAGATGATAAAATAATTTTTTTATGGATTTTAACAGGCATTAGATATTGTGAGAAGTCTGCCTTCCAATAGGCTGAGTTAATAAGAAGGAACTATTTGGAATGAGGTGATGGACGAGTAAATTGGTAATGTTGTTTTGATGTAATACCTGCGAAACGAAGGGTGTTGGAGTCCATCGCCCGCTGTTCATGGGCTCGTTGTGGCAACGAGTCACATCCCATATGAAGAGGAGGGTGATGCTATATCTCTAAGTGTCAATAAGTGGGGGGGGGGGAAATTTCTTTTCTTTTTCTTTCTCCTTTTCTCAGGGTTTTGGGGGGGAATTGAGTATTTTTGGGGGTTGGCTTATTTTTCTTTTCCTTTTTCTCTTTTTTTCTCCTTTCATATTGTAAAACCCATGTGTGATTAATTGTGAAAGAAATATATGTAATGTAATTGATTGTGTGGCATCAATAAATAAAGTATGTATAAAAAGAAAGGTGTTGAGTGTACGGAACAAGCTGCCAGCGAAGTGGTTAATGTGGATTTGATTTTGACATTTTGAGAGAAGATCGGATAGGGACATGGATGGGAGGGGTATGGAGGGTATGGATGGTAGGGGTATGGAGGGTATGGATGGGAGGAGTATGAAGGGTATGGATGGTAGGGTATGGAGGGTATGGATGGGAGGAGTATGGAGGGAATGGATGGGAGGGGTATGGAGGGTATAGATGGGAGGGTATGGAGGGCATATGGATGGGAGAGATATGGAGGGGATATGGATGGGAGGGGTATGGAGGGTATGGATGGGAGAGGTTTGGAGGGCATGGATGGGTGGGGTATGGAGGGTATGGATGGGAGGGGTATGGAGGGTATGGATGGTAGGGGTATGGAGGTGGTATGGATGGGAGGAGTGTGGAGGGTATGGATGGGAGGAGTATGGAGCGTATAGATGGGAGGGGTATGGAGGGCGTATGGATGGGAGAGATATGGATGGGAGGGGCATGGAGGGTATGGATGGTAGGGATATGGAGGGGGTATGGAAGGGAGGAGTCTGGAGGGTATGGATGGAAGGGGTATGGAGGGTATGGAGGGTGTAGATCAATGGAACAAGGTGGAATAAATATTCTGGCTTAAGGGCCTGTTCCTGTCTGGAGAGTTCAGTAATACCATGACACTTATAACCACCAGCTAAACCAGGTTCTGGTGCTTTGAAGATATGCAGCAAGGAGACCGGCCCTACCGACCCACAAACCGGCCCTACCGACCCACAAACCGGCCCTACCGACCCACAAACCGGCCCTACCGACCCACAAACCGGCCCTACCGACCCACAAACCGGCCCTACCGACCCACAAACCGGCCCTACCGACCCACAAACCGGCCCTACCGACCCACAAACCGGCCCTACCGACCCACAAACCGGCCCTACCGACCCACAAACCGGCCCTACCGACCCACAAACCGGCCCTACCGACCCACAAACCAGTGCTGCACAAATATCCTACTAAACATATGTCTCCATGTATTTTGGTGAGAGGAAACCGGAGCACCTAGAGGAGGCCTGTGCAGACACGAGGAGGAATGATCATACTCCTTACGGACAAGCAGACTCGAATCACTGGTATCGTAAGAGAGTTGGCTAACCACTGCACTAGCTGTGCTGTTAGTGAATTCTGGCGATGTGGCATTCTGTCAGATAATACGGAGAGTCTGCTCAAGGAACTGGCGGGCCAGAAAGGAATGCTTAATATTTTGAGCTTCAGCTGTTTATTGAGGTTAAGGATATGGAAGAGAAGCAGGATGAAGATATTAGGGTGCGAGGGGGATGTAAGAGATTGAGGAACCAGGGAGAGACGACACATGGTGGACAGAGGCCCTGACCATCAAGCATGCCAGTGGAATCAGGCCATTCTTCCTGTCATGCCCACCCTGCTATTCTGTCATGGCTACCCTCTTCAACCTCATTCTCCTGCCTTCTCCCCGTAATCCTTAATCATCTTTCTGATCAAGAACCTATCTACGTCTGCCTTAAATGTCCCCAATGACCTAACGCAGCAACAAATTGCACAGATTCACCACCCTCTGGGTAAAGAAATTCTTTCTCATCTCTGTTCTAATGGGACATTTTTATATTCTGAGGCTCTGTCTGGTCCCAGACTCCCCCACCAGAGGAAACATCCTCTCCATGTCCATTCTATCCAAGCCTTTTTACAAGGTTTCAATCAGATCCCCCCCTCAGAGACAGTAGATTGACAAATGTCATATAAATGGAGAGGGAGGCAGGAACAACCAAAGTGGGGTCGCTAGAGTCATGCAGAGAGGAATGGGGGATTAGAGTGGGAGCTAGTGCTGGAATTTGATTGCAGAAGGTCAATCTGGTGGTATAAAGAGGGACCAGGGTGAACCAAAGTGGGGGGTGGGTGGGGGTGGTTTGGAGGAAGAATTCAATGGGGAGATGGATCAGAGTGTGGAAGGGGATGGAATCCAAGGGGTGGGAGGGGTGGAGGGTGGGTCACTGGCTAGTCATGAATGGGAAAGAGGACAAAAAGTGGTGGAAGTGAAAGTACACACGGGGTACAGAGGAAGAAAGTGGGGGGGGAGTGGTCTCATTACCTGAAATTAGACAATTCCACACTCATACCATTGGCCTGTAGACCACTCGGTGGAATATGAGCTGTCGTTTACATTGGGCCTCACTCTGCCAATGGAGACCAGTCAGCGTGGGTGTAATGTCTCTACGTTACTCAGGAGGCTTCTTAAATAACTTACAGATGCAAGATTACAGAAGAGATTTTACTTATTGATGGCTTCCACCATCACAGGAAACTATTCACACACACATACATACATATATTCGCCTCACAGTGGTGCATTACAGATACTACAGTGAGAAGGGCCCATCTAGACTGTGCCAAACTATTACTAGGGCAAGTCCCTGTGCCTGGAACATTATCCTGACCATATAACAGTGGGAATGGGAAGGGAAAGTGCAGTAGCTTCAGATGGGAGCTCAGATAGGCCATTGTGAGCAGGGCTCTGCAAAATCGTCCCTCTACATTAGAGGGACCAAAGGCAGGCTTGGGTGCTCGGACTCGATCAAGGGCTTGGGCTCAAATCATCTACTTCCCGTAGATTCCGCATGACCTGCTGAATTTCTCCAGCCCCTTTGTGCACCGCACGAGGCCCGAGCAAAGGGACAGGCTGGGAGAGATGGACTTGTTTTTCTGCACCCTCCTGCACGAATGCTCAGCTTTTATACTTCAAAGGCACTTTAAACTTCATGAAGCTTTGCCAAGCTTCTCATATGTTAGCACTGATGTTTTGTTCCATCTCTTGTTCTATAATAAACACTCTAATTATTCCAGGATCTCATTGAACTATCTCATCAGAGCCAATTTTTGAAACTATCGACAGAATCGAATCAAACAGGTAATCCTTGCTCAGTGTAATGGATTTCCTATTAATATTAATTGACGATCAGCATTTCAGCTGCTCTACATAACTGCAGCTAGAGATTTAAGAAAAAGCAAAGAAATTCAAATAGCATTAAAAGCATTCCAGCAAAGAAAACAACTGTTCAAAGTCATGTAAAGGGAACAATGAAAATCCTTCCTTGATCTTTATCTGAAACAATGCTTTATTGAAATGAATACATCAAAAAATGGTAGATGTAAATAACTAAAAAAAAATCAAACACAACGGATCTCGGGCAATGTGAACGTTGCCAGAGAAAGCTTCTTGTAGTCAGTAAATTGGAGTAATAATGTAGGATTGCTGTTTTTGATCTGAGAGAGAATGATATGAGTGTGGCTATTAGATCAGGACGGCATTGAAACTGCGCAATAAACAAATGACAATAAACCCCTGTTATCCAGAATTCAAGCAACCGGCAAAGAAATCGTGGAAAATAAATAGGTTAAAATACTGAAGATTAAGGATGGGCCGCCTCGCCATTAGTGCGCCAATCCTGCAGCTCGCAATCTCAGGCAGCCATAAAATACTCTTATCCGACATCCCATAGTTGCTGGATACTAAGGGTTTTACTGCGGTTAGAACCATGGAACCACAGAACACTACAGCACAGAAATGGGCCCTTGGGCCCATCTAGTCTGTGTCAAAACATTACTAGGCCCATTCGCTCTGCCGGGAACATAGCCTCCCCCTACCCCTCCCATCCATGTACCTATCCAAATGTTTTCCTAAATCTCTAAATCGTGCCTGCATTCACTACCTCTGCGGGCCGCTTATTACATACTTCCACCACTCTCTGCATAAAGAAGTTCCCCTTTCAACATTTCATCTCTCATTCTTGTCTCACTCAACAGTGGAAAAAGTCTACTTGCATTACAGGGAAAGGTTGTGCAGACTGGGGCTTTTTTCTCTGGAGCGTAGAAGATTGAGAGGGGACTTGTTAGAGGTGTTTAAGATTTTAAAAGGGACAGACAGAGTAAACGTGGATAGGCTTTTTCAATTAAGAGTGGGGGAGATTCAAACGAGAGGGCATGGTTTAAGATTGAAGGGGGAAAATTATAAGGGGAACATGAGGGGAAATTTCTTTACGCAGAGGGTGGTGGGGATGTGGAATGAGCTTCCGGCAGACGTGGTTGAGGCGGGATCATTGGTTACGTTTAAGGAAAGACTGGATCGTTACATGGATAGGAGAGGACTAGAGGGGTATGGACCAGGTGCTGGTCAGTGGGACTAGGAGGGTGGGGATTTGTTACAGCATGGACTAGTAGGGCCGAACTGGCCTGTTCTGTGCTGTAAGTGGTTATATATGGTTATTTGCCCTCCATACCCCTAGTAATCAAATCTCCCCTTGAATTCTTTAATTCTGATTAAAAAGGCACAACAGGGTCTTTATTTTTTAAGGAACATGACGATACTCCCAGGATACTGTTGGATTTCTACAGATTGAGGGCAGGCTGACATGTATTGCACAAGATCGCAAGCCACTCCAACAGGAAGTGAAAACTGCCCAATGGATTATTGGAATCCAATTGCCTACCATCAGGACCATCTATAGGGAAGGATGTCTGGGCAGGGCGAGAAACATCATCAAAGAGGCAACCCACCCGACTCATGGACAATTCACTCTTCTCCCATTGGGCAGATGCTACAGGAGCCTTTGATCACACACCAGTAGGATCAAGAAGAGCTTTTTTGTACAAAGTTACGACTATGTTGAACACTGAATCAGGGTGCTGCACTCATATAGTAAAATCAGTACATTTTGAACAGTGTTGTGGTTGATTTCAATTACATTTTATTGTAATACCTATAGCACTATTTTCTAACCTGGTTCATGGTGATTGTATCTCATTTGGCTGGTTTACTGGTTCAACGACAATAAAGTGAATTTGATGCTGCAGGGAAAAAAAACCCTAACCTGTTTAACCTTTCCCTGAAGCTCAGCTCCTGGCAACATCCTAGTAATTCTCTGCACTCTTTCAATCTTATTGACATCTTTTCTGTCGTTCGGAGGAGGGGCGCCGATTTTTATTCCCGGTCTAATCACGGACTGCTTGGATATTACCATACAATTGTCTGCACTATATTAACACAACTTTTTTTCTTAATTTATTTAATTTATTCTCTCAAATGAATGGGATGTTGCTGGAAAAGCTAGCATTCATTCTAATTTCCTCTGAGGAGGAAATTAAGCATCAATTCCATTGGTTGATCTGAGGCAAATTTAACTTAATTTAATTTAGACATACAGGCCATCTCGGTCTATGAGTCTGTGCCACCCAATTACACCCAATTAACCTGTACCCGTTTCAAATGGTGGGAGGGAACAGGGGCCCCCGGGTTAAACCCCATGGAGCCCCATGGGGGAGAACATAAAAGTTCCTTACAGACAGTGCAGGATTTGAACATTAGTGTGTTTCTACCAATGCAACTCACCAAACCCACTAAATAATGATCCATTCGCTCCGACCATGACCTCTTTTTGTCCAACCTCCCATGTACCTTTAACGAAACTGAGGAGCAGTGCCTCTCTTACTACCTTCTGGACTCAACACTGAGTTCATTGCTTTGAGATAATAGGAACTTTCATATAGAAGGCAGTCGATATATGGAACAACCTTGCATACATTTTCATCAAATGTTTTTGCTGTTCGTTTCCTTGTATTCTGCCCAGAAATTCTTTAGTGTGATTTGGCTCTTCCGGTTTATTCAAGTGACTCCCTGTTTCATTCTAAGAAGTACATCTGACAATTGGATATTCTGGAATCATGCAACCATTGAAATGATATGACACAAGAAAGGTGTCATTCAGCCCATCTACTTTGTCCAGCTGCCAGCAATTTAAAGTTGTCTTGCTGGGCTTCTCACCAAAGAACCCTTTGCACCATACCAGGTGCAATTTAACAATAAATTAAAGCATCAGGTTTTTGAGTAAGCCATTCTAGCCAGTCCAGTTTATTTGCTCTTTTCCAATTATCCTGCAAATTATTTTCCAACAAGTGCTTTTTTTCCCTTTATATTCCAGCATCAACATTTCACATGATTGGTCATTCTATTCTCCGACTTCATATTTTAAGCATTCAAAGGTTTGTTTTTTTTTAAATTTCCCCCTTCTGACTGGTTCAAATAATTATTAACCTTCTTCTTCCATCTCCAGATTGTATACCCCATGTACAAAATGATGAGGGGTATAGATAGAGTAAATGCAAGCAGAGCTTAGGTGAAGCAAGAACCAGAGGACCCATTATATTTTCTTACCAATATTTTAAAAATAAACCCTTCCTACGTCATAACCTTTTCATTTTCTTTCATCCATATGCCTGTCTAATAGCCTCTTAAATGTACCTAATGTTTCACCACCTACCATCACCCCTGACAAGGCATTCCAGGCACCCAGAGCTCCCTGCATTAAAAAAAAACTTAGCCCTGATGTCTCCCTTAAACTTTCCTCCCTTGTTACACATGCGCTGGGAAAAAGGTGCTGGATGTCTATCTTATCTATGGCTCTAACCTTGTCTTCTAACCTTGCCTCGTAAGCTTTTCCAATCCTGGCAACAGTATGGCAAATTTCCTCTGCACCCTCTCTACAGCTGGGTGACCAGACTGAACATAATATTCAAACTGTGGTCTCACTAGAGATTTGAGGGCTTGCAACGTGACCTCCCGACTGTTGAACTCAATCCTCTGACTAATGAAGCCTAGGATCCCATAGACCTTCTTAATTATCCTATCAACCTGTGTGGCAAATTTGAGGGATATATGGATTTGGACCACAAGGTCCCTCTGTTCTTCCACATTGTTAAGTATCCATCCAATGACCCTGTACTCCGCCTTCAGGTTTGACCTTCCAAAATGCATCTCCTCACACAAATCTGTATTGAACTCCACCTGCCACTTCTCCACCCAACTCTGCATCCTGCCTGTATCCTTCTGACTACCTTCAACATTAACAACAACTCTTCCATCCTTCGTATCCACCGCAAACGTACTGATCCATCCTTCCACTTCTTCATCTCGGTCATTTATAAAAATCCCAAAGAGCTGGGGTCCCAGAACAGATCCCCGCAGAACTCCATTAATACCTGACCTCCAGGCAAAAAGTCTTCTGCCCACCACTACTTCATACTTTCCACATGCAAGCCAATTCTGAATCCACACAGCCAAGGTTCCATGGTTTTCTGGATGAACCTCTCATGAGGGACTTTGTCAAATGCCCGACTAAAATCCATATACACCACCTCTACCACCCTACAACATATACACCACCTCTACCACCCTACAACAACACATACACCACCTCTACCACCCTACAACAACACATACACCACCTCTACCACCCTAAAACAATATATACACCACATCTACCACCCTACAACAACATATACACCACCTCTACCACTCTAAAACAATATATACACCACATCTACCACCCTACAACAACATATACACCACCTCTACCACTCTAAAACAACATATACACCACATCTACCACCCTACAACAACATATACATCATGTTAACCATCCTAACTTCATCAATGTATTCATCAATTTACCTCATCAATAAAAAATTCAATTAGGCTCCTGTGGCGTGACCTACCCTTTACAAACCCATACTGACTATCCATGAGAAATACCTTTGGCTCCACAATGGCCTGGATTCACATTGAACACACCAGTTAATGCATTGGTACTCATTTGGAGTGTCAAGTCACTCATCTGAGTTCTACTATTGGTACCGTGTAACCTGTTGCATGGTCAAGTGGTCGGCGACCAAACCAGCTCCCCCGCCAAGCTTACCTGGTGTGGAGGTTGGGCTAGACACCCTGCAGGATGGCAAACAAGATCTGTTGAAGGGCAGATGGGATGATCGCCAGAAAAAGAAGAGGCTCATTTTCTCCATAGGCTTTGTTTTTAAGTAAAAACTAATGAGCATGTTAAAGGTTGCATTAAAATTACAGAAGAACCATTCCCTGAGTTGGGCGAAAATGGAGATGGGCTGTATTTCTGAAGTCGAGGTGTATCAATTTATATTTCGTTGGAATGTAAACTTGTTGAGGGAATATAATATGCCGATATTAAAACATCTATTAAAACTATGGACTAAAAAAAAATAAGATTTTAAGATCAAAAGGTAAATTGTCAATTTTAACTCCACAACATAACAATCAGCTTAGTTCTTTTTCAATGTTTAATAGTCATTTAAAGAGTTGGGATTTTAAGGGTATAAAAATGTTACAGGATTGTTTTGTAGGAGGACAGTTTCTTCCTTTTAATCAATTGAAAGAGTGTTTTGATATTGATGAAAATTCTTTATTTGTTTATTATCAACTTCGAACTTTGGTGAAAGATATGTATGGTAGAGAGATGACTTTACTTGTATTGACGGAATTCGAGTCTTTGATTTCTTCTATACCAAAAAAGGGTTATATTTCTGTTATGTACCAAGTGTTACAAGACAATATGGATAAGTCGGAATGGGAGAAATCTAAGCTTAAATGGGAAAATGATTTAACCTTTGTTTTTCCTGAAGATAATTGGGCAGATACGTGTCATGGTAGAGTTACTACATTGACGAATGTGCGGGATGGAATGGTTAATTCTAACTTTCTACATCAGTTGTATTTAACTCCAGAGAAAATGAAAAATTATGGTTTCAGTAATTCGGACTCTTGTTTTAGATGTGATGTATGTACTGGAACTTTTTTACATGCTGTTTGGTCGTGTGTTCATGTACAACCATTCTGCGATGAAATTAAGTTAATTTTGGAAAAATTATATAATTTTGTTACCATTAGATCCATCTTTTTTTTAATGGATTATATGATTCCTTTAAGGGGATTAGGGTTGGATAAATTTCAAATTGCAATTATGTATTTAGCATTGTCTGTAGCTTGAAAATGTTTAGCAAGTACGTGGAAAGATAATATAGTGATTTATATAATGCGATGGATAATTAATTGAAAATTTATATTGTTATGGAAAAAATTACATATAATCTGCATGACAATTATTCTTTTTTTGTTAATAAGTGATTACCATATTTGGAATATATGCATTTGGATATATTTTGATTTATTATATATTCATATATTCTTAGTTTCCGTTTATATATTTTTGGGTCTCTTTAAGAGACTGACGGGGTGGTGGGGGGGAATTTGATTAAATTTTTTTTTCTTTCTTTTTGTATTTTATTATATTCATATAAAATGTTCTTTATGGAATGTATTAATACTAATGATTCTTCAAATAAATAAACTTTAATTTAAAAAAAATTACAGAGGCAGGAATTTCACCCCGACCACAAACTGCAGTGTTAAAACAGGTGGCCACAGAACATTGCATCTCTTAGGAATGAGAGCCACTAATTGTGATATCAAAAGGGATCCATTCTGACTCCAAAACACAGCAAGGCACTTTATTTTCCACTGCCGTTACTTGGTAATCAGCAATGCCATTCCTAACATTTCGCCAGTCTTTGAAATTCATGCTCTTTATGCAAATTTGATGAGGCAGATATCATAGCAGATAGATGATTTGGAAGTTCCTTGCATAAATTCTCAATAAATTATCTATGTTGGCCAGAAAGAGATGTCATTGCTACTTATAAATGGAACAGCTTGGATCTTTGACTGATTTCTATTTACCATGTGTCATAATACCAAGCTGGAAACACATATAATTACCAACTATAATTAATAATTATATTGCATTAAATATAAAACCCAGAGGGGATGCGTCCCACATTAAAGAGGGACATTAAAGGCTGTTTAAATTGATTTCAGTTGGGTGCCAGAGCTGACATTTGGAGCATTTCACTGCCAATTGATCGTTCAAGCCAATGAGGCTTAACGAAGGAATTTGTTAGGCCTTGTGAACTATTATGGAAGTATCAGTGACCCAGTAAGGCAGGTACAGATCTGCTTATTCAAACAGATCAGTGGTTATCACCCTGTTTTTTTCCACTTCCAGGACAGTAAAATCCCCATTATCCCACAAGAAGATGGCGGCGCTCCTGGAGCTGCTGTAATGGTTGGCAGTGCAGCCGCTAGTGTGGACCCACAGAGAGCAGGGAGAGCAGTCACAGTGTTGTCCCAAGGGGTCCAACCGACCAGTCCGACTGCTGTCGGCTCTGTACAGGCTTTAAGCGGCCTGTAAATGGTGCCAATGGTGGTGTTATTCAAAAATACCGCAACCGCGAGGTCTGCGCCCAAGTTGGTGGAGGCTGTGATCGGGTGAAGCCACGAGGGGGGAGGTTGCAGACCTCTAAGTGGAGGACTGCTGCAGGGCACCGGAAAACAAGGACACCACCCCGCGTTGGAGGAGAAGCAGAGGTGACGACCCATGGGGCAGTGACCATGGCAGCAGACCAGTGAGACTGCTAGTGACTCGAGGCGAAGAATCCATTCAGGCCGGGGCTGCCGGTGATGGCGGTCGAGGGCTGCAGACTGCTGGAGACTTGCTCAATATGGGCCGAAGGGTCACCAGGTATCGGAACCAGGATGCAAGAGGGTTCCGAAGGCGTTGAAGGTTCCTGGTCTTTTCGGAGGTTGGGATCTGGTTTAGACTGGGCCTTGTGTGGCTGCAGGGGCTGCGGAAGTGCTGGCAACGAATCCATAGAAACTCGGTGATGCTGAGGGGGACTCTCTTTTGCTTCTCTTTCTCTGACCGATGGTGAATCTGTCTGTTAATGCAATAAAAAAAGAAATTTTTTGTGATATTGCACTGTCTTTATTATATGACAATAATTTGAATCTTGAATTTTCTCATGTAGATAGGGTGGTGAAGAAGGCTTTTGGTATGATTATATATCAAAGCATAGAATATAGTAGCTGGGAGGTGATGTTGAGACTGTTCAAGGCATTGGTGAGGCCAAATTTTGATTATTTTGTGCAGTTCTGGTCTCCAAATTATAGGAAGGATATCAATATTGTAGAGAGGGTGCAGAGAAGATTTATTAAAATGTTGCCTGAATTGCAGTATCTAAAATACCGAGAAAGATTGAGTCGACTGGGTCTTCATTCATTGGAATGTAGAAGGTTGAGAGGGGAATTGATAGAGGTATTTAGAATTATGTGGGGGATAGATAGAGTAGATGTGAATAGGCTCTTCCCCTTAAGTGTAGAAGAGATTAGAATGAGGGGTCATAAGTTAGGGATTAGGGGGTAAAAGTTTAAAAGTAACATGAGAGGGGGCTTTTTCACTCAGAGAGTGGTGGCTGAGTGGAATGACCTTCTGGAAGAGGTGGTTGAAGCAGGGTCAATTTTGTCATTTAAGAGAAGGTTGGATGAGTGCATGGATGTGAGGGGGTTGGAGGGTTACGGGCAGGGAGCAGGTAGGTGGAGTTCACTTAAGTCGGAGCGGACTAGAGGGGTCGCAATGACCTGCTTCAGTACTGTAATTTTTATATGGTTATAAGGAATCCAGCACCTACAGGGATCACAGATGCCGGAATGAGAATTTTCCAGTTGTCAGAGACTCGCTCTTCCAATGCCTAACTAATACGCTCGCCTTATGAATAAAAGACAAATGACGGTGCTAAATGTAAAGAAGCTTGAAATCATTATTGTAGACTTTGGATTATGTAAAATTCACTTTAATTAAGTAATTCCCATAACTTACAAAATTTAAATTTAAATTCAAATCCCGGTTGTCGGTGCTGAAGCAATGTTGGATTAGTCGCTACGTTAATCGTGCTGCCCCCTCCCCCAAATTTTCAGCTAAAGCCTTGCTAAACAAGGGTAGGGAGACACTTTGGGAGAGTCACCCTAGTGGCGAGCAGTGTCAGCCGGCCCTTCATCCAGGGCGCCGCCTTTTCAATCAAACGCAACTTTATTCAAGCAGCTGCTGTGCGTGGGGCAAGACCAGGGCACTCCGCTAGCTGAATGTTTATTCCCACCTTCACAAGGCAACCCGAATCGCCTCCACGCCAGTGGTGGCGGCAAAATGAATGCGCGTGCATTGAGGGTGTTGCCAGTTTAACGGGGCAGACCTGCGCATATCCAACAGAGGTCTCAGCACTACCCCCGCGGGGTCCGCCCAGTATTATTCATTTGATTTTTTTTTACTCATTTTTGCCAGTTGTTTGAGTTTCTGGTTGATTGAATTCTGGATAACGGAGATGCCATAGGCACTCTGTGGTAAATAAGGGATTACTTAAGGTGGTATGTGTGTGGGAAAACAGTTTGAGGACAACTGAATTACCGATTTTATGAAACTGGATTCCCAGAAAACTTCAGTTATCTGAAATCTTTTTAAACATCTCGGATAAATGAGGGTATCTGAAGTCCTAGTTTTTCCAAATTTTTTTCCGGGGGCGTTGGGCTCACGGCTCCAGCAACAGGCTGACCTTGTGCTCCCTCCACGAGCTGGACATCGCCAGGGAGGTGTCAGTGATTGGCGGTGGCCAGCATTTATTTGGTGAGAATTTAACATCATTTTAATACTTAAAAGCCTTCTCTTGTCATTTGTTGTTGTTTAAACACCATTACAAGTGATTGGCCTGCTACAACTGGGATGTTTTTAAAAAAATAACCGGTTCTCTGAAAAAAAACATTTACCCGAAACAGTCCCGCTCCTGACCATTCCGAATAATCGGAGTGGTAGATCCTTTTCAAATCTCAAAGAATCAGACAATACCTGCAAAAATGGGACGCCTGCCTTTTCATCGCACTTTTTGAGAAAGACCCAAAATAATTTACCATCTCGTGGTGAAGCTTGTGATAGGCTCTATCAATAACCACGGAGTCGTGGGCTGCAGGAACAATAGGCTTTTAATGCACACGAGGTTTTGGCTGGCCCGGATCCAGGTACAGGACTGCCGGAAAGTTGGAGGTAACGTGACCTTTATGGCCAGGGCAAAAGGGGAGGAGACCGAAGGGATGGCTTATTAGTGGGCGGGGCAGCCTCATATATACAGTAACTGGTAGGGGCTATACAATGGAGGAAAACATATCAGTACAGCTCGCTCACTATTGCTAACGTAAAAATGATGCAGCCAGTTTTAACGCAGCACGTTCTGAAAAAGTCCGATGGTTTTCCGATACTTCATTGCCTTCAACGTTGTGTAATGTGCATGAGCACCAAACTTCTTACATTGCATCTGAACAAGTACTTTGTTAGAAAACAAACACAATAGAATCCTCTGAAACAAATTATAAAGAAAGGTAATAATATTTATGGCTACCAGTGTTCAAGGAAAAGAGATATTGCAATGGTGCTGACAGTCCTTTTGTGGGGTGGGAGAAGTCCCTGATTCTAGATCCTGATTGTTGTTGGAAAGAAACTGTTCTTGAACCTAGAGGTGTTGGTCTTCAGGCTTCTGCACTTTCTCCCCAAAGGTAGTAGTTAGAAGAGGTTGTGACCAGTGTGGTGGGAGTCCATAATGATGTTGAGGCAACACTTCACATACATAGAACCATAGAATGTGCTACAGCACAGAAAACCAGGCATTTGGCTCCTCTAGTCTGTGCTGACCTGCTCCCACTCCATGACCCTCCAGGCCTCTCCCATCCGTGTACCTATCCGATTTATTCTACAATCACGAGATCGAGCCCGCATTCACCACATCAGATGGCAGCTCATTCCTCACTCCCACCACTCTCTGTGTGAAGAAGTTCACCCTAAATCTTTCCCCCTTCTGCTTAAAACTATGACCTCTTGTATTTATCTCCCCCAATCTAAGTGGAAAGAGCATCCGCTCTGTCTCTACCTCTCAAAATCTTGTAAATTTCTATCAAATCTCCCCTCATGCTTCTTCGCTCCAAGGAATAAAGTCCTAAGCTGTTTAATCTTTCCCTGTAACTCAACTCCTGAAGACCTGTCAACATCCTAGTAAATCTTCACTGCACTCTTTCAATCTTATTGATATCCTTCCTGTAGTTTGGTGCTCAGATCTGCACACAAATATTCAAAATTTGGCCTCACCAATGTCTTAAACAACTTTAACATAACATCCTAACTCCTACACTCAGAACTTTGATTTATAAAGGCCAAGATATCAAAAGCTTTCTTTACAACCCTGTTCACCTGTGACACCACATTCAGGGAACAAAGTATCTGTATTCTCAGGACTCTGCTCTTCCACACTCCTCAGTTCCCTATCATTAACTGTATATCTCCTACCTTGGTTTGCTCTTCCAGAATGCATCACCTTACACCTTCAATAGATGGGAAGTCGAAGCCTGTGATGGAGCTGGCTGCGATTGCTACTTTCTGCAGCCTTTTGTGTTCCAAGACACTCGAATTACCAATGTTTTTAGAGATATAGATTGAGAATAACTATGACTGAGATGCCTTTGGACCACACATCTACTTTTCTTTGATGAGTATCTTTTGTATCCACATGAGAATGGAGGTGGCCTCGTCTGTGGAACTGCACTACAGGAACTAGAGATTTCCTTCAGTACTGCACAGGAATAAACGAACTACTGTTTTTGGATCCCACGTCTCTGGAGTGGTCTTAAATCCACATCTTTCTGATATGCTTGCGACTTGCGGTATGCTTGCAGAGGCCTTAGCATGGTAAAACGTCATGAGTGAGGAGTCTTAAAATATTCCAGATTCCATTTTTTTGCCAAAGTACTCAAAAGTCTTTTGTTTTGCCTCGTGAAAGCATGCAAAAATATCCCGTTAATGCAGGGAGCAATATCAAAAAGTGGAAGAGAAGCAAAAGAGAATCGCATCAGAGACAGCGAGTGTCCGTGGACACAACCACCTCCTCTGATGGTGTCTTCATCTGAACCTCTGTAGTCAAGCAACCTCCAGCAGTTGGGCATCTGTGTCACTCTCCTCAACCCCCTGCTCCAAAGGAAGACGTCAATTCCAAAGCCCTTTTAGGAGCTCTGCTCGCGATTAGCAACCTCACAAATCCTGTAATGGATACCTGGTTCCCAAAGGACAGCACAGAGCAGAAAGGTTTCAGGGAAGGAGTTCCAGTGAATGGAGCTCAAACACTTGGAAATGTACAAATGACCAGAATGGGGATATCTCAACAAGCGGTGACATGGACTGAGAAAGGTTAAAGAAACATATGGGGTTTGTGGGCAAGTCGGTATATTTCAGTCCCAACGGTTCATGGGCTGGAAGGGCCTCTTACCATGCGATATGGCTGGGGAAATAAAGAATAACAACTTACCTCCTTTCAAATATGGTCATTGGTTCAGTGCAAAAGGACAACTCTTGTCCTGATGGACTTCAGTTAAACTGGCTCATGGCTCCGACACTGTCCAATCCAGCTAGATTCCATTCGATTCACACAATATATTTTTCTGAAGATGTGTTGCTATTTTTCATTGGAAAGGAGACGGTGCTGACATCATGTCTGGTGGCAGAAAAGACATGAAGTACAAATAAAAGATCTTCACTTCAGTGGTGAATCTTCTTCATTGGGGACCAGGTCTAACCCTGTTACAAGCCCAGAGGACCCCAAAATCCAACAGCAATAGATATTCACCAAGACAAATGGTCACTTAAAGAAAAGTTGCTTTTAATTATCTTTAAACATGAAAATAGAATCACACTTTAACTATCACTATTAACTTACTTAACTTAACCCCCTTCTAATTCTAAGCACACGTGTGTGTAATGTGTGTGTAAGTTCAGAAAATATCTTTGATTCACAGTCCAATCTCACTTCTCATTCCTCCAATGTCACTAGTTGCAGGCAACTCTTATACTGTGCACAGAATTTGACATTTATAAAGTTCACCAGGTTTGGTGCTTGAAAGGTAAATGGTTACTGCTCAGGAAGGTTCTTGTCGGTTTTCAGAGAGAGATTTATTGTTCCAGGACATCTTCAACTGATTTACTTCTATCAGCCACTCCAGTGTCTTGCCGAAGAAACCTGCCCCCTTCAGGGTTCTCCAGATGATAACCTCTTTCTTTCAGGTCACCACATAATGCCTTTTTGTTTCTATTATTCCAAGTGAAACATAAGACAGGCAGTCCTCTCCTCTTGCATGAACCACAAGGGCTTTGACCAGCCCATTTTACAACTGGGCTTGCCAACTTGTTCTGTTCCAGTCCCAGCTGCTGTCTGCTGGCTATAACACTGTACAAGTGATCTCTCTCTGTCTCTCTGTCTCTCTGTCTCTCTGTCTCTGTCTCTCTCTCTCTCTCTCTCTCTCTCTCTCTCTCTCTCTCTCTCTCTCTCTCTCTCTCTCTCTCCCTCTTAGAGAGAGAAAACCTGTTTTACTCTCTCTGTTTGCATAACCACATGACCCTCTTACAACAGCAAGCTCTCCTCCGGACAATCTGTGGCTCCAATATGCTCTTTCATCTGTTGCCTTTTGTGAAGAACAATCCATTAGTGAAGTCCCTTGAGCACTCTTCAAAGCTCTTGCAAATGCTGTGTAGCCAGTATGTCTGGCATTAGCAGAGCTCCAGTATTTCAAATAAAATCTGTTTTAAAGTTTTTGTATGTAACCTACTCTGATAAACCTTTCCCAATTTATCTCCAAAAAACATATCTGTGTGTGTGTGTGTGTGTGTGTGTGTGTGTGTGTGTGTGTGTGTGTGTGTGTGTGTGTGTGTGCGTGTGTGTGTGTGAATATTATACATACAGGATACCATTCATCAACCTCACAGCCTTTGAGAAGATCATACTGGACACCGACCAACCTGGTTATCAACTCTTCTAACTACTATCCTTGGGTAAAAAGTGCAGAAGCCTGAAGACTAGAACCTGCAGGTTGAAGGAAAGTTTCTTTCCAATAGCTAATTGGCTCTTGAACACTAATCAGGGATTTCCCCAACATTGCAATATTGCATTATCTATTTTTTCTTGCACTCTGGTAACTATAAATGTTTATCATCTTAGAGAAGAAGCTATTTTCCAGCCTAATTTCGATGCTCCTTGACCTCCTTCCTGATGGTCAAAGATACTGGGTGCTGGATGGAAAGGGTCCTCAATAATTCATTGGTCACAGTCATTGAGCTGAAACAGCCCCATTGGCCTAACTCACCCGTGGCGACCAAGATGTTCCACCCACACCTTCCTGCCTTTGACCCATATCCACACCCCCCCCCCCAGACCTATCCTGTCCATGTGTCTGTCCAAATTCTTTCTTAAAAGATTCAATAGGACCTCTACTGCCTCCACTGGAAGCCTGTTTCATTCACCCACCACCCCCTAAAAAAGAAGGGCTTGTGGACGAAGGCCGAAACACCTTCAACAGAGGTTAGATAAATACAGTCTGCCAGAACAGTAACTGGCTTCAGAATCAGAATTTATGGACATGAAAATGTCTCAAAATTTGTTCTTTCGCAGTAGCGTTACAGGTGGAAATATCGGCACAAGCTATATTAAAAATAAATAAGTTAGAGCAAAAGAAGAGAAAAAAATTGAAGACGTTCTAAGGTTCTTGATCCATTCAGATATTCGATGGTGGAGGCCAAGAAGCTGCTTTTGTGCCACTGGGAGTTTGTCCAGACTCCTGTACCTCCTTCCTGATGGGAGCAGTGTGGCGAGGGCCTGGCCTGGGTGGTCCTTGAGGATAGAGGCTGCTTTCATGAGACGCCGCCTCTTCTAGATGTCCTCGATGGAGTGAAAATTGATGCCCGCGATGGTGCTGGCCCAGTTCACAACCCTCTGTGGCCTTTTCTGGCCCTGTTCATTGGGACCTCCGTACCAGACAGTAATGCAAACAGTCAGAATGTTCTCCACGGTACGCCTGTCGAAATTTTCAAGGGTCTTTGGTGACATAGTAAATCATGGCTCAAACACCATTCCCCGTTGTTATTCAGAAAATATGGTGGATAATCTCTCTCAGGAGTATGGAAAGAACAATTATGGTTGAGAGCCGGGAGGGGTGGTCATCTATTTAAAATGGAGACAAGGAGGAACTTCTTCACCTCAAGCGCTAGGAGTTCTCTTGCTCACACAGCTGTGGAATTATTGAAGGTGTCCTTGGGGGCGGTGGGGGGGCGGGGGGTTGTCATAGGGGACTAGCTAGAAGCCACGATGAGATTAAGCACATTCCCATTGAATGACAGAGCTGATTTGAGATGGAGAAAGGGTTTATGTAAGTGAGAGAGGTCTGTAGGGGCAAAGCCGCAACTTAACACGGGGGCAACTGAGGGCAAAGATACTGGTGGTGAAAGAAAAGTGGGGTTAATGCTTTAACGATAAATGCCCCTCCCCACACGCATGGATGCAGGGCCGGTAACTACTGCAGGAATTGAAAGTATTGCAGACTGATGCTGGGGAGAGAATTAAAATGCAACCCAGAAAAATAGATTATGTCAAAACATAATCTGATTATCTGATTAAATATATATTGAGTGTTCCAGGATTTCAAAATTATTTCAAAATATATAAAATAATTAAATGAATGGATTCACTTATATGGAATTGAAGAGACATATCACATTTTCCAAAGCAATCAACATTTCTTCTTCCTAATGATTTGTAATATCAATATTTTTATAACCTATTTAAGTGTTTTTTTTTAAAAAACAGTAACTTCCCAAAGCTGAAAAGTAGTTCCCAAAGATTTAAACCCTCCTGTTATCAAATGAATCTGATGCAAATGAAGTATCCAAGGGGATCCAACTCAATATTATTTTTATTTTCAATTTCAATTTTAACTTAGACATTCAGCACAGTAACAGGCCACTTTAGCCTCCCAATTAACCAACATTCACCCCCCCCTCCCCACCCCAATACGTTTCAAATGGTGGGAGGAAACCAGAGCCCCCGGGAAAAACCCACGCGGGCACGGGGAGGACATGCGAACTCCTTACAGAAAGTGCAGCCCAGTACTGATCGCTGGGGCTAAGGCATTGCTCTGACCTTATCATGTGGGAAGTTCAGTGAGCTCCAAGCAAAATAATGGATGATAAAGGGAATGGGTCTGAATCCCACTACTAACCATTATGTTAGGAAGAGGGCTGTACGATGTACGGTCTGGTCGGGAACCAGGTTAAGCTGCAAATGTGAAGGAGAAGCGGAACACTCCATCGGGTACCAGATCCTTCCCATCAATGGAAATCAGATGTTGAATTTATATTAAAAACTCGACATACAGCGCGGTAACAGGCCATTTGTGCCAACGAGTCTGTGCCGCCCAATTAACCTACAATCCCCGGCATGTTTCAAGCTGTTAGAGGAAGCTGAAGGCCTCTGGTGAAAGGCCACACAGACTTGGGGAGACACGTACAGGCCGCGATGCAAACCCTGTCCCCTATCACTGCCGCTGTAAAGGCGTTGCACTAACTGCTATGCCAACCATTCTCCTTTAGCCAGAAAGCGGAGAAGCTCTGAAATTTGCTGCCACAGGTGGCTGTGGAGGCCAAGTCGTCGAGTGCATTTAAAACGGAGATTGATGGGTTTCTGAACAGTCAATGTATCAAGGTTATGGGGAGAAGGGTGGGGCTGAGTGGGAGAATGGATCAGCTCATGATGGAGTGGCAGAACAGAGTCCACCAGCTGAATGGCTTGCTATATCTTATGGTCTTATGGATTTGGCCTGATGACTGTTATCGGCTGGTGGCACACCACCTTTCTTTCACCACCAGTATCTTTGCCCTCAGTTGCCCCCGTGTTAAGTTGTGGCTTTGCCCCCACAGACCTCTCTCACTTACATAAACCCTTTCTCCATCTCTGCTTAAATACGGCCCAAAGAATCCTCGGCGATCCTTACCATCCAGTGCACAGTATCGTCGATAGACTACCATCAGGAATGAGATAAAGGAGCATTGAAATCAAGCTGGGAAATAGCTTATTCCCACTGGCTGTGAAATTAATAAATGGTATTCTGTAACATTGGGTCTCTTAAATGAAATGAGGAAATTATTCCAAAATATTTCTACGTATTTATTTTAGAAGATATATCTGCACATATGTGATAATCACGTACCGCGCATTGTGCCCTGTTTCACCTGGTTCACACGTACCGTCAGATCATAATAAAGTTGAACGTGAAGATATCCACCATGGCAAAGGCTTTGCCTGTGTTGCTTCTGCCTTTGACCTGGACTAACGGTTGATTGGTGACCCAGTGAGTCATGGAGCCTCCCAATGCTGAAGAAGCCCAACTTGCCAATGTCAAATAGAGTGTCCCACCTGCCTGCTTTTGATCCATATCCCTCTAAACCTATCCTATCCGTGTATCCATCCAAGTGTTTCTTAAACATTACAATAGTACAGGTCTTCCTTTTGAAGAACCTCGGGTATTTTCCCAAGATCCACAGCTCAGGATGTTGTCAAACAGGGCATGCAAGAAGCTGCAATGAGGGATGGTGCGCTTCGAAAGAAGGATATTTTGCTCAGTCTGGAGGGGTGTGGGCTTTGTGACCTGAGCCAGGATTGAATTGCACATATTGTGGTAAAGTTGACCCACCATGATTTTGCCCCAACTGCCCACTCTTTCAAGCACCCGATGCCCCAACCGCGGTTCCATTTCCTCCCACCCCTCGCCCATCCAAGCTCCCAGCGCCCTGACCATGATCCCTCACCCCAGCCACCCAGCAGCCGGAGCTCTCGATGCCCCAGCCATAGACTCTCTCCTAGGCCCTGGCTGCCTACCCATCTTGAGCTCCAGACACCTCCCGTCCACCTGAGCTCCCAACATCACAAACACAGTCTTACCACCCAGTCCTGGCCACCCAAGCACCCAAGGTCTTGAACGGTACAGGTATGACCCATGTAAAAAAATTAAACCCGCATATTTGACCCAAAAAATTTGTCCAAAAAACTCGACTTTTGCGCGAGTGTGTATGGTAATGGCCGTTGAGAAGGTGGTGGGGAGCTGCCATCTTGAGTCCTTGAGGAGTGGATGTACCATGGCCGGCACCGAGGGTGTATTTGCGGGCATTTCCTCCCCCAAATGTGTTATTGTTACCTCTCCCCACTCACAGCACTAACATCACTAGCCTCCGTGGATATAAGCAGCGCGTTTGTTGCGTCGGGGTGGGGGGGAGGGATCATGATGACAGCACATGGAGGAGGTTCGTGGCAGGTTGGGGCCACCACTAGCTCTCTCCCCCTGCTGAGTGAGTCTTTGAATGGCAGAATGATCCCCCCTCCCCCCAGCCCTATTGCTCCCCTGATTAGACTTGTTCTGATGACCACCCTGGGATTGGGAGGGACTTTGTCCCTGTATTACTGAAAGGATGGTAATAATATATTTCCAAATCACGATGGTTCATCTTCTAGTTGTTGGTGTTCCATTGTCCTTGGTGCTAGAGGTCATGAACATGTCTCAGGACTTGTGATGAGTCTTTAACCCAGCAGCCCCATTTAAATCACCTCTAGAACAGGCTTAGAGTTGTTTTGTCTTAATCCATATGGTTCGAGATGGTGGAGCCCTCGCTGAGCAGCCCAAACCAGGAAGGTTGCGGGTTCTGGGGCAGCAACCAACCAGCAAGGGGCAACAGGAGAACACCACCCATCGAAGAGAATCCTAGGTAAAGTCTTGCAGGGTAGGACCAGAGAAGAGTTTGGAGGCCAAAGGCCTTAAAACAAGCTGTGGCCTGCTGGAGACCAGCTCGTGGGGACCAGGAACTGAGACTGAGAGCCGCAAGGGTGCTTATAGTGAGCAGGGCTACCAAAAGGGCCTCGGGCACTGACAGCTTAGTCAACTTTTTGGGGATCTGGAACCAGGGGCTCGGATGCCTGGAGCTTGGGTTCACCACTGGACCGGACAGGAGCCCGTGTGGCTGTGGAGGACATGGGGGATCAGGAGGAGATGGCATCTGAAGAGGTGGCGTGATTCATGGTCACTCGATGTCACTGAGATGGGAGAGGGGCTTTCTCTTCTGGGTAGGGGCCCTGGCTAAGTGGCACCTCTAGGTTTATTTAAAAACAAGCAAAGGGGAACACCTTTTGTCTGTTTAACCACATGAGATCAAAGGAACTTTGAAGCTGGTTGCTGCACCGTGCATCCTGTAGACAGAACAAACTGATGCTACTGTGCTTACGACGGGAGAGGGGGAGTGAAGGGCTGTGGTCGGGGTGTCAACTGTGAGAGCTGGCATGTCCTGTCTGGGCTTGAACATCTTGTGCCTTGTTGAAGCTGCACTCACCCAGGTTTTTGGATCAGCTAACAGGAAAGCATAAAGAATGAACTACTTCATCCCTTCTTGTTCTTGTGATCTCTCTAACCTTGATCCTAATGCAGATGTCAACTGTCTCCAATTAAGGCAGCGTCATCAAACCATAGGACACTACAGCACAGAAACAGGCCCTTAAGCTCATCTAGTCTCTACTGATCTATTCAGCCACCTGGGCCTGGACACCTGCCCTCCACAAACCTAAAAAATGTTAATGCTCCGTTGTCTCTTGTCCAGGATTAGATTTATGGCCCTGACACTTGAGGCTTATCCATGGTGCCACGTCAAGTTCTTGCACACCACTTCTTATTGAAACCAACTGAACCTCACTGGTCTACAGGAGCCCAATGTTTTGCAGTCTGTGAAATTTGGAACATGTGCAGAGAGAGGGAAGTTGCTGCATCTGAGAATAACGAATGTGGTTGGAGGTGATCTTGACCACGACAGTGACCTTGACCGCGACGAAGTTCAAGTTAAAGAAAAAAGCAACCACACACACACAATCTGGAGAAACTTAGCAGGTCAAGCAATGGCCTTTATGTAGCAAAGGTAAAAGTACATAACCGACATTTCAGGCTTGATCCCTTCATCAAGGTATGGAAAAATTCCTGTAGGTGTCCGAACAAAAGCGTATGGGGGGGGGGGGGTGAAGAAGGGGTGGTAGCAAAGCAGTTGGAGAAGGGAGGAAAGGGACAGTGGAAGTCAAAGGGGAGGAGGAATGGCTAGATGAAGGGAGGGGGAAGGGTGCAGGTTCAAGATCCATCCAATGGTAATCTCAGCCAGGATCATCTGTGAGTCAAAATAACATTTTCTTTTTGATGCCCATCAAATCTGTGCTATCTGAAGGGATCACACTCTGGCCCATTCCCCCAGTTCTATCCTATAACCCCTGCCACAAGATCACCTTAACCTTCCTGATTCTCCTGCCACCCCCAACACTGTCAACAGTTTACTGAAGGCAATTAATATAATAAAACAGCAATACTTTGGCATGAGGAAAGAAGCCATCACAGCTGTGGGAGATCCCGGTATTCACCAGGAGGGCATGCAAACTCCACACCGAGAGCACCCGGGGTCAGGATTGAATGTAGATTGCAGCACCATTTAGCACTGCACCATGATAAACCGAAGCCACCTGCAAACTGGAGGAGCAATGCCTCCAACTGGATGGCATTAATGTCGACTTCTCTGATTTGTGTTAAACTCCTCCCATCTCTCCCTCTCCCCCCCCCTCCGTCTCCTTGCCACCAGCCCCCCACCCCCTTCCCTCTCTGTTCAGGGAGCTCTCCCCTCTGTAAAGGTTGTGTTTTAGATTCGTAGTTCATTTTCTGCCTGTCCCTTTAAGAAAAAGTATTGTTTGTAGTGTTCTTATAGAGATTATAATGTCATATATCAGAATAACTGAGCAGATCTAGAGCTGGCATCTCATTCTTTGAAGAATTATGAAGGGAACGTGAGCTCGAGACACTTTGAATTCATCTTATTTTTTCTTAATTTTATCTATTTCTTTTTATATCTGTTTAAAGTTGAATATCATTAGATCTTTATCCAGTAAATGTTTTGTTTATTCCTTGTTATGAAGATCTCAATGCGAAGTTATGCAAAATGTTTACCCGTTTTATCAATGAATAAAAGCTACATAAAGCTGCATCTACTAAGTTTAGTTTATTGGATTAATATGATAATAACTTGGAATATCGTCACTCCTGTCTTTTTGAAGATGACACATTTTGAAATTGAGAAATACTACAACTTGTAAAGTGGCATCTATACCCGCTCCCTCTTCCCTCTCAGCTGTTTTTCTCGTGTCCTCCCACCCATATGACTTCTTTCATGTGGGTCTGTGCACCTCACCTTACCTCTCCCCCCACCAATGGATTTGGGCGCCTTCCTGACACCTTGCTGAGACGTCAGTTATGTATCTTTGCCACACAAAGAACATTTCATGACCCGCTGAGTTTCTGCAATACTTTTGCGTATTGAACTTTAATCACAGCGTCTGCAGACTTTTTTATTTAACTATGCTGCAGCATTGCCCCATTATCACAAATGGTCAGGCATTTAGCCCTTCAGCCCACAAGGACTGTGCTGGATGTGAATCCAAATCAAAACTTTGCCGCTAGCACATGATTCATATTCCTCTATTCCCTGCCTATTCCCTGTGTATGCAGAAGCCTCTGAGATGTTACTCTTGTATCTGCTTCCACCACTACATCTGACAGCCCGTTCCACTACTCTCTGGACGCCTCGTGAGCATCAATTGCTTCATGTCCCCTATGCCAAAGAAGAGGGGAATTGTACTTGGCACTCATTTAAAAGAACACTTCATTGAAGCACCTAAACAAGGGTTTTGTGAATTAATCAACATTCTGTCACCACCCCCCCCACCCACTTCATGAACCTCCTAATTTCATCTAAGGCCTGCATGTACCCATCCATTTAAAGCCTTCTCATCGATCTAAGGCCTGTGTGTCTCACCCATCTTCGAGCTTGTATGCCACATTCATCTAAGACCTGTGTGTCTTGACTATCTAAAGCCTGTGTGTCGCATCAATTTCAATCACATGAATCACCAATGAATTTCCGAAACTGATCTTTGAACTGCCTTCCAATAATTCAGCCCTGAGCTGCAGTGGCTTTTGGGGTGTGAAACAGACACCAGTATATTCACACAGAGTTAAGTGAGATAAGTTAGCTAAACTAGAGGATGTGCTGTAACATGGTTCATTAATAATAACAAAATATTATTTTAAATATAACACCACTGCCGTCTGATACATAACATTAATTATAATCACTGCTACTGAGTAGGTGCATCATGGAATCTGAGATCCAGAGACACGGGGTTTGAATCCCGCGCTGTCTGTATGAATTTCTATGTGACTGCATGGGTTTCCGCCGGGTGCTCTGGTTTCCTCCCATATTCCAAAGCCATACAGAGTTAGTTGGTTAATTTGGACACAGGGGTGTATTTAGATGGCATGAGATCGTGGACCAGAAGGGCCTGTTACTGTGCTCCATACTTAAATGTGAAAACAACGTAAATAAATGAATAAATACATACACAAAAAAAGATAAATAAATAAGTAAATGGAGGGATGAATGAATGAAAAAAGGAATAAATAGAGAAATAAACAGATAAATGAATAAATAGACAGATAGACAAATAAATAAATAGAGAGATAGGAAACCAGCCATTAATGTGGATGGGTGGTTAATTATCACCATGAGCTCAGTGGGTTGAAGGGCCTGTTACCATACGGTATCATTCTGGGATCCTAAATGTAAGAGTGTTGTCTTCCAGTTATACTCACCTTAAGGACCATAAAAGTGGAAAAGAAGATCACTGGAGTCTCCCTCCCCTTCCCACCCCCCTCATCCCACATCGACGTGATCTACTAGGATCGTTGTCTGAAGAGGCACGCAAAATCATCAAGGACCCCTTCCATCCCACACACCGCATCTTTCAGCTGCTCCCGTCAGGGAAGAGATCCAGGAGGATCAGAGCCAGCGCCCCCAGGCTGAGGAACAACTTCTTTCCACGGGCAGTGAGAATGCTGAACTGCTCATACTGACACTCCAAGATTCTCATACGTACAAAACAATATTTATTTCTTTATTTCTACTGATGAAATACTTGTCCTGCGTCTGCACTGCCTGTATGTGTGCTAAGTCCAGTCTGCATGTTTTGCACGAGGATCGGAGATCGGGTTGTACTGTCGCGGTCGCGTACCGACTTCGTCTGGAGGACAAGGGGTGTGCCAGGATCACCCATGTGGTAGTGAGCCAATGAGAAGGTCAGAGGAGTTTAGCTGGGTGGTGTTTGGGCAGTGCATTCTTTATTTGTTTGTAAAATTGTGGTAAATCAGTGCCGTTACAATGCTTGTACAATCAGGTGATAATAAGGTTGACTTAACTCATCTCCACCTATTCAGTGGCTTTGGTGAAACCGGGAGCAAGATGTACATCAACAATCCTGAGACAGGAATTCCACAATTACACCATCCAATTAAAAAAATGATTCATAGTTTCATAAGAAATGCAAAGCCTTGACTTTTCAAAGAAAGCCCATCATTTATCATGACAGAGGAAATAACTTCATATAAGGGAATAAACAATAATATGAAAAGATATTACACCCAGTTAAAAAAATCCAGGTTTGTCTGGAGTAATAGTTTAATGATTAGAGGAGGGCAAATGCCCGAAAAATAAATATATGACATTATTTATTGTCGACAGAAAGCAGAGAGAAGGATCAGCTCATCTCAGTAACGAAAGCAATTTAGTCCAATCCATGAGGCTCGCAACAGGCTTCTGCAGTTTTCTGTGGAAGGATGAGCTTGTGACTGACAGCTGTTAGCGGTTCATTGATGGGTGTGATATACAAGGGTCAATGAGCCTTTGTGTGCACAGATTCTGAGTGCACAGAGTGGAAATGCTTCCTTGCCATTCCTCCTTCTCTCCTGACAGCCCACCACCCTCCCCAACCCCTGGCCAGGGTCCAGAACATAAGAAATAGGAGTAAAAACACAAAATGCTAGAGAGATTCAGCAGCTCAAACTGTGTCCTTCAAGTAGCAAACTGATGTTTCGGGCTTGAGCCTTTGATCAAAGTATGAGAAAATCTGGCCGGCCGAGTTTGCTCCGCCATTCAATCAGTTCAAGGCTGATCTGGCCATGGACTCAGTTCCACCATCGGCCTTTTCCCCATGGCCCTTAATTCCCTAACTAGGAATAGATCAGGTGAAGGACAAAGTCTATGGCCCAGAGTAGGGGAATCAGTAAAGGTAAAGGTTCCATTATTGTCACATAGTACTACATTTCGAATAAAACATGCATTAAATTCTTTAAATTTTGTCTACCGTAAGGCAAACAGAGAGTCGCCACTTTGTCCGGTGCCCCTCACAGAAACCTACAGCACTGGTGTTCCTAGCCTGTCTCCCCTCCGAATACTGACCATTCCTGTGCCGGCCTTGCTTCCGAGATCAGACAATCCCAGGCATATTCAGGCTACTAGGGCTATTAGGATTAAGGTTTAAGGTGAGGAGGGAGAGATTTAGCAGGAACCTGAGCGGCACAGAGGATGATGGGTGTTTGGAATGGGCTGCTAGAGGAGGGAGTTGAGGCAGGTACTTCTGCAATGTTCTGCAATGGGGTTAGAGCAGAGGTTTTCAAATTGTCCTGCCCCAAACTCACATTCAACTTTAAGTAATCCCTGTGCCATCGGTGCTCTGTGATTAGTAAGGGATGGCTTAAGATGGGATGTGAGTGGGAAGGGAAGGTTGAGAACCACTGCTCCAGATCCAATTGTTACTAAAATATTTGGCTTGAGAAAAATGGTCATTGGCCCATTTCCTTTGGAGTTCTGAAACCGTGCACATAATGAGTCAATGAGGGACGATTAAAGCAGTGGTTTTCAAACATTTTCTTCCCACTTACATCCCACCTTAAGCAACCCCTTACTAATCACAGAGCACTGATGGCGTAGGGATTACTTAAGATGGAATACAAGTTTAGGGTGGCAGTTTATAACCATTGGTTTAAAGGAATATGGGCCAAACATAGGCAGGGTGGGTCAGTATGGTTAGCAAGTTGGGCTGAAGGGCCTGTTTCCATTCTGTTGGCTCAATATATTTAATAAGGCAGCCTCTACTGCTTAATTTGGCAGAGAATTCCACATTCTCTGGGAGAAGCAGTTTCTCCTCATCTCTCCCGAAACCTGAGGCTCTGTCACAATGTTCTAATGTTATCTTCCAATGGAAATAACTTGTCTGTTGCAATCTAATCTATCTATTTCATAATTTTGTATGTTTTTGTAAGATCCCCTGTGACAGAGTATATAGATGTTTTTTGGGAGATAAATTGGGAAAGGATTGTCAGAGTAGGATACGTAGAAACACTTTAAAACAGATCTTATTTAAAATACTGGAGCTCTGCCCCATGCTAGACATATCGGCTCCAGAGCTTTTGCAAGAGCTTTGGAGAGTGCTCAAGAGACTTCACTAATGGATTGTTGTTTACAAAAGGCAACAGATGAAAGATATTTTCGGAGCAACAGATTGTCTGGAGTTGTTCTAAGAGGGTCATGTGGTTTTGCAAGCAGAGGGAGTCAACCAGATGTGACTCCAACCGAAAACACAGCACGGAATGCTTCTTCATCAGCTTAAATGGTGCAGAAGAGAATGGATCATGCTATTTGGTAAAATGTCCCAACCTCGATCTCATGGGCCTCGACTGGATCGAAAGGTTGTACCTACTTGACCATCCACAATTATATTTGTCAAAAGTTGGAAGTGGGACATCCCCCAACTGCGGCAAATACAACACAAGAGTTGCTGATAGAGTTGAAGCAACGCCACGCACAGGTATTTTCCGAAGGCCTCACTAAAACAAAGGCAAATTTCTGTCTTTTGCCAAATGTGAAACCAACTTTCAAGACAAAACGACCTGTCCCATACGCAGCCCTGCAAGAAGTGGAGCATGAATTGGAACGGCTGCAACATGAAGGAGTGATTGAACTGGTCGACTACTCATCATGAGCTGCTCCTATCGTGGTGGTGAAGAAATCGAATGGATCCGTACATCTGTGTGCTGATTTTTCAACTGGTCTGAATGCAGCATTAGACACCCATCAATACCCACTGCCATTGCCTGATGACTTTTACGCGAAACTGAATGGGGGCGAAAGCTTTGCGAAGATCAACTTAGCAGAGGCAAATCTACAGGTGGAGGTTGATGCCGAATCCAGAGAATTGCTGACCATCAACACGCATCGAGGACTGTTCAGATACACACGTCTACCATTTGGAGTGAAGACTGCTCCAGCTATCTTTCCACAGGTCATAGACACAATGCTGAATGGTGTTCTGGGATTTGCATGGTACCTAGATGATATCCTGGTCATGGGAGCCCATGCTCGTGAATTGTTTGATCGTCTTGATTGCGTTTTGTCCCACCTCAGAGACTATGCGTTTCGAGTGCATCCAGAAAAATGCGTATTTTTCATGAAAGCGGTGAAATATCTGGGTTTTATCGTACACGAAGATGGATGGCGTCCGGATCCTCAAAACACGGATGGGTATAAGGCTGGAAAGGGGTACTGATAATAGTGATCAGCCATGATCTGTAAAATGGCAGTGCTTGCTCGATGGGCCGAAGGGCCTACTCCAGCTCCTATTGTCTATTGTCTATCAGGCACATGCCTGCACCCACAGATGTGATCACACTATGTTTATTTTTGAACATCTCCTGCCGGAGATGCATAAATTCCGTGATCCACTCAACAAGCTTTTTACACAGGGTAGCAAATGGAATTGGACTTCAAAATGTCAAGTGTCATCTAATCGAATTAAGACAACACTAAAATTGAACCTTCTTTTGACGCACTACCATCCAAACTTGAAGATTGTTGTAGCTTCAGATGCATCACAGTCTGGGGTGGGTGCAGTCATTTCACATATATTCCCAGGTGGGAAGCAAAAAGCCATAGCACACGCAACACGCTCTCTAACCGCTACATAGCGTAACTATGGACAAATCGAAAAGGAGGCTGTAGCAATTGTTTTTTGCGGTGAAGAAATTCCATAAAGTGCTCTATAGGTGGCAATTCACTCTAGCATTATTGGTTCAAAGAAAGGAATTTCAATTTACACAGCAAACCGACTGCAAAGATGGGCAACTGCGCTCCTTGGGTATAATTTCAAAATTAAATACCTGCCGACTACAAGTATCGGACAAGCTGATGCACTGTCACGACTCATTAGTGAACAAGAAACAGAGCCGGAAGATATTCTTGTTGCGGAACTCTTGATAGAGGCAGAAGTCAACCAAGTATTTAAAGATGTTATTAACTCACTGCCTGTTACAGCAGAAAGAGTCAGACAAGCAACGAGCGAAGATGACATTCTTCAAGAGCTAATGTGTTACCATCGTACAGGGTGGCCAAAAACTTGTCCAAGAATGGAAATTCAAACATATTTAAAAAGACAAGGATCGTTAACAATCTCTAATGGCTGTCTTTTGTTTGCAGAAAGGATTGTGATACCACAATCTCTGCAATCAGTAATCCTAAAACAGTTTCACAGGGGACATCCTGGAACAAATCACAGAAAAGCACTTGCACGAATCTATGTTTATTGGCGTCTGATGGATGACCAGATTGAACAATTAACACGGTGCCTCAGCTGCGAAATTCCCTGTCAAGACGAATTTATGTTCCTGGCCACAACCAAGCAGGCCATGGAATCCTCTCCATGTAGACTATGCAGGACCAATTAATGTGGAGTACTATCTAATCGTAGTGGATGCATACTCCAAATAGCCGGAGATCATCAAGGTAACCCGACCAACTGCATCAACTACAATTATGAAACTCAAGTCCATGTTCAATCATTTTGGTGTTCCTGCAACTTTAGTTTCAGTCAAAGGTATGCAATTCATGTCAGCCGAATTTGATTTATTTTGCGAACAATATGGCATCATTCATATTCGCTCACCTCCATACCATCCGCAGTCCAATGGTCAGGTAGAACGCTTTGTGGATACATTCAAATGGGCTCTAAACAAAGCCAAGGAGGAGGGTTCAATGGAGGAGATCTTGCAGACATTCTTTTTAAATTACAGGATCTCTCCAAACCCACAAAGTCCTGGTGGCAATTCGCCTATTGAAAACATCTTCGGTAGGAAAATTAGAGCACCATTTGACATTATTTTCCCACAAAAGTCAGAACCTGGATGCAGAGATTTATATATGGAAAGACAGTTGAACTGCTGGCACGGATCAAAACAAAGAACGTTTCAAGATGGACAACATGTGCTGGTGCGAGACTGCAGGGTGAATCGGGTGAGTGGCAGCTGGGTAGAATCTGAGGAAGATCGAGGAGGTCCTCTATCTTGGGGAGGTTGGACCGGACAGATGGACTAGACATGCCTACCCGTTGCGACCAACCGAATGCAATCTCGCTGAGACATCTGAGCAACTCAGCTTGGATGCTCTGTTGGAAACTTCTGAACTACAGAAACCAGCGACCAACCAAGAACAAGCATTGGAGGAAAACAAAATTTTACCTGCTGCACCACAGGAAAATGGACGAACTTCACAAAGAGTTTGCAAACCAGTAAAGTCCTTCCAAGTGGACCCAAGTCTACACTCGGTATGAGTAACAACACAAAGGGGGAGGTGCTAGGGAGTCCTAATCAGAGTGACCCACAGTCACCAGGAGTGGGTGTTGCTATGGGAGCCATTATCAACTAAAGGACTCATGAGATTGCCTTGTGACTTGAAGTCACATAGTTTACGCCATTTTGTGTAAATAGTCTTGTCTTGAGAATCTGAAGTAAAGAGCATGGTGTTTGGGAAACTCCGTGTCTTTTGTTTCATTACTTTGGGTAACCAAGAGTGGGAGTTCGGTTCCTCATTTAGCATTTCTGGCCATTGTTAAAATAATAAGTTTCGTCAGCAAGACACTGAAGTGGCATTACAAGCACCACTGCTCTGCGTTAAAAAAAACTTAACCCTGACATCTACCATAAACTTGCCTCTCTTCATCTTGAATAAGATGTTCTTTGGTATTTCCCCACCCCCCCGAAAAAAAAGATACTGGCTTTCTATCCTATCTATGCCTCTCAGAATCTTGTAGATATGTATTAAGTCACTTCTCATCCTTCTTCACTCCAAAGACAAAAGCCCAAGCTCTGTCAATGTTCCCTCATAAAAGATGTTCTACACTCAAGACAACATCTTGGTCAATCTCTTCTGCACCCTCTCCATAGCTTCCATATCCTTTGAGTAATGAGAACTGAACGCAATATTCCAAGTATGGTCTGCCCAGAGTTCTATAAAGCTGCAGCATCACCTTACACAGAGAAAATGCAAACTCCACCTAGAACTTTCCTGAAGTCAGGATTGAACCGGGGTTCCTGGTGCTATATTGTGCTGCACAGTTGTAGTCAGAATGTACTTAGGATTTTCCTGACCCTACAAATGGTCCTTCTTTGTTTTGAATGGTCCTGGGTCAAGGATTCCTGCAGTTTTAAACTGTCCAAGTACCAAATGCGAAGGTCACCTTGGAGATATCCAGGAAATGTATAGTAGTCACGTGGAAGTCCGGCTCCCAACTAAACATTACATGGCAGAATATGGAAATCCAGAGATGCATTCTCCTGGAGAAAACCCACATAGAATTTAAGGACGAAATGTGGTACATTCGTTAGAGTACGGCAACCTTATCCCTTCAGAACAAGGGTACTGAAACAACCAGGATCAACGAAGTGTGACGTGGCAGAGATGATGGATTAGTCAGTTATCTTTTCATTCCTTACGTTTCATTAATTAATCACCTTGGTTTTTTTTCCTAGGTTCCTGTAGGGGTCGTTGACCCCACCAGTATTTGTATCTTATAATTTATAAGACTTTATTCTTTCAGGGCAAGGAGCGGTGAAGGGGGGGGAGAATAAAAACTGAACTCTGTTATGTTGTACGGGTGTTGGAAGAGATGGTAATGTGTGCTAGAATTTATATGAGTTCACGGAAACCAAAAATTAAATATTCAACAAAAAGATTCCCACAGCTCGTTGGGGATGTTGCACAATATCAAGGAAGTTTTTGATAACATTGTTGAATAATTTTCACTGTAATCCTTCCCATGACAGAGCTCAAAGTAAGATATTTGCTTTACAATTCTGATCTCAGATATGCAAACCACAAGGCCTCCATACCGTGCGTAAATGAAGCTTCCATTCCCTGAATACTGAGCCTATAAAGAGGACCTGGAGGAATTCAGTGGGTCGAACAGCATCCTTGGGAAGAAATGATCCATTTCTCTCCACAGATGCTGCCTGGCCTGTGGAGTTCCTCCAGCATCAATCAACATTTCAGCACTTGAAGTTTTTGAGTTTCTCTGGGGATATTGATCCGGGATTGAACACTCGACGTGGGTTCTCATATCCTTCTGGTGGATCTAAGGAGTCCACGTCTGTCCTGTCGCTGCCCTTGCCCACTGTAGAGTAGTGCACGTCTCAGAGGATGGTACAGAAAAGATTCACCTGAATGTTACCAAGCTCACGGGCTTGAGTTATAAGCAGACGTTGGATCAGCTGTCGCAGACAGTGGAAGAAGAGGCAGGTATAACTACAACATTTAAAAGGTAATTTATATACTGTGTTTACGAGTCCAGAGGACCCCAAAACCCAGCAGCAATAGATATGCACCAAGACAAAGTGCTACTTAAACAAAAGTTGCTTTTAATTTTCTTAGAACATGAAAATAGAATCAAACTTTTCTTTGGCTTGGCTTCGCGGACGAAGATTTATGGAGGGGGTAAAAGTCCACGTCAGCTGCAGGCTCATTTGTGGCTGACAAGTCCGATGCGGGACAGGCAGACACGGTTGCAGCGGCTGCAGGGGAAAAATGGTTGGTTGGGGTTGGGTGTTGGGTTTTTCCTCCTTTGCCTTTTGTCAGTGAGGTGGGCTCTGTGGTCTTCCTCAAAGGAGGTTGCTGCCCGTCAAACTGTGAGGCGCCAAGATGCACGGTTTGAAGCGATATCAGCCCACTGGCGGTGGTCAATGTGGCAGGCACCAAGAGATTTCTTTAGGCAGTCCTTGTACCTTTTCTTTAGTGCACCTCTGTCACGGTGGCCAGTGGAGAGCTCGCCATATTACACGATCTTGGGAAGGCGATGGTCCTCCATTCTGGAGACGTGACACACCCAGCGCAGCTGGATCTTCAGCAGCGTGGACTCGATGCTGTCGACCTCTGCCATCTCGAGTACTTCGACGTTAGGGATGAAAGCGCTCCAATGGATGTTGAGGATGGAGCGGAGACAATGCTGGTGGAAGCTTTCTAGGAGCCATAGGTGATGCCGGTAGAGGACCCATGATTCGGAGCCGAACAGGAGTGTGGGTATGACAACGGCTCTGTATACGCTTATCTTTGTGAGGTTTTTCAGTTGGTTGTTTTTCCAGACTCTTTTGTGTAGTCTTCCAAAGGCGCTATTTGCCTTGGCGAGTCTGTTGTCTATCTCATTGTCGATCCTTGCATCTGATGAAATGGTGCAGCCGAGATAGGTAAACTGGTTGACCGTTTTGAGTTTTGTGTGCCCAATGGAGATGTGGGGGGGCTGGTAGTCATGGTGGGGAGCTGGCTGATGGAGGACCTCAGTTTTCTTCAGGCTGACTTCCAGGCCAAACACTTTGGCAGTTTCCGCAAAGCAGGACGTCAAGCGCTGAAGAGCTGGCTCTGAATGGACAACTAAAGCGGCATCGTCTGCAAAGAGTAGTTCACGGACAAGTTTCTCTTGTGTCTTGGTGTGAGCTTGCAGGCGCATCAGATTGAAGAGACTGCCATCTGTGCAGTACCGGATGTAAACAGCGTCTTCATTGTTTCATGGCTTGGTTCAGCATCATGCTGAAGAAGATGGAAAAGAGGGTTGGTGCGAGAACACAGCCTTGCTTCACGCCATTGTTAATGGAGAAGGGTTCAGAGAGCTCATTGCTGTATCTGACCCGACCTTGTTGGTTTTCGTGCAGTTGGATAATCATGTTGAGGAACTTTGGGGGACATCCGATGCGCTTTAGTATTTGCCAAAGCCCTTTCCTGCTCACGGTGTCGAAGGCTTTGGTGAGGTCAACAAAGGTGATGTAGAGTCCTTTGTTTTGTTCTCTGCATTTTTCTTGGAGCTGTCTGAGGGCAAAGACCATGTCAGTAGTTCCTCTGTTTGCGCGAAAGCCGCACTGTGATTCTGGGAGAATATTCTCGGCGACACTAGGTATTATTCTATTTAGTAGAATCCTAGCGAAGATTTTGCCTGCAATGGAGAGCAACGTGATTCCCCTGTAGTTTGAGCAGTCTGATTTCTCGCCTTTGTTTTTGTACAGGGTGATGATGGTGGCATCACGAAGATCCTGAGGCAGTTTACCTTGGTCCCAACAAAGCTTGAAAAACTCATGCAGTTTGGCATGCAGAGTTTTGCCGCCAGCCTTCCAGACTTCTGGGGGGATTCCATCCATACCTGCTGCTTTGCCACTTTTCAGTTGTTCGATTGCCTTATATGTCTCATCCTGGGTGAGAACCTCATCCAGCTCTAGACTTAGGGGCTGTTGAGGGAGCTGGAGCAGAGCGGAATCTTGGACTGAGCGGTTGGCACTGAAAAGAACCCAGCTCAGCGCGGACATTGGCGACTTCAGGGGTTTCTACGAGGCTCTAAAGGCTGGGTACGGCCCCTCACCCCAAGTCCAAAGCCCGCTGCGCAGCTCAGACGGCAAAGTCCTCCTCAGCGACAAGATCTCCATCCTCAACCGATGGTCAGAATCAAACTTTAACTTATTTCTATTGACTCGCTAACCCTCTAATGCTCAGCGCACCTGTGTGTAATATGTGTGTAAGTTCAGCAAAGTTCTTCGGTTCACAGTCCCATCTCAGTGGTTTGCAGGCAATTCTTGTACTGTGCCCAGAAGTTAACATTAATAAAGTTCACCAGACTTTGGTGCTTAATAGGTAAATGGTTACCACTCAAAAGGGTTCTTGTTGGTTTTCAAAGAGAGAGTTTTTCTTGTTCCAGGACATCCACAACTTTCCCCCTTCAGGGTTCTCCAGATGATAACCTCTTTCTTTCAGGTCAGCACAGAGTTCCTTTCTGTTCCGCCTATTCCAAGGGAAACACCAGACAGCCAGTCCTCTCCTTTGAGCAGGCCATCCTCCAAAGCTTGCCAACTTGTCCACTTGGAACTGATGTCTGTATGTCTCCTCACTCCCTCCTCTCTGAGAGCAAAGCCAGTTTTCTCTGCTCTCTGCTTGCAAAGATCACATGACCTTCCAGACAGTAAATGCTCTTTTCCAGACAGAGCTGCCACTGCCTGTTGTTCCATTTGTTGCCCTTTTGTAAATAGCAGAACATCATAAGTCTGTGAGCTCTCTTACAAAAGCTCCTGCAAAAATTCTGTGTTTTAAAGTGTTTGGGTGTGACCTGTTCTAACAAATCTTTCCCAACTTATCTCTCAAACACCTCTATATACTCTGTCACAACAAATACACGGATAAGGAAGGTTGAGAGGGCAAAGGGCAAAAACAGGCAAATGGGACGAGCTTGGGTGGACAACTAGGTCGGTGGACAAATTGAGCCAAGGTACTGTTTCCATGCTGTTGAACTTGTGGTAACTTCTCGATTGCTCATGGAAGAACAGTTCACTCTGTAGCGGTAGAATGTGAAAAATAAACATAATTAATAATGCATGTTCTTTAGTTATTAACTATTGACAAATTCCCATTAAAGGAAGCAGAACCGGTCAATAAATTGACTGAGTAGGAACACGAAACATGTGCTCGACACATGGAAAACAAATTCCACATTATTCTTCAGAAAACCCGATTGAGCAGAAGTCTGTTCAATGGTCCCAGTGTAGACATTGGGATACATAGCAGATTTCACAAAACAGCTTTTGGTAAGAAGAATCAGAATAGGACATACGTGGTAAATGGGAGAGCATTGAGGAATACAGAAGAGCAGAGAGATTTAGGAGTGATGGTACATCGTTCCCTGAAGGTAGAACCTCACGTGAATAAGGTGGTGAAGAAGGCTTTTAGTATGCTGGCCTTTATCAATCATTACATGGAATATAGGAGTTGGGAGGTGATGTTGAGATTGTATAAGACGTTGGTGCGGCCTAATTTGGAGTTCTGTGTGCAGTTCTGGTCGCCTAATTATAGGAAGGATATAAACAGAGTGGAGAGAGTGCAGAGAAGGTTTACCAGAATGTTACCTGGGTTTAAGCATCTAGAGTATGGGGAGAGATTGGACAGATTAGGTCTTTTTTCTTTGGAGCGTAGAAGGTTGAGAGGGGATTTGATAGAAGTATTTAAGATTATGAAAGGGATAGACAGAGTGGATGTGGATAGACTATTTCCGTTAAGAGGAGGAAAGATTAAAACAAGAGGACATGAGTTAAGAATTAAGGGGCAGAGGTTTAGAGGTAACATGAGGGGGAACTTCTTTACTCAGAGAGTGGTAGCCGTGTGGAATGAGCTTCCGGGAGAAATAGTGGCGGCGGAGTCAATTGTATTATTTAAGAAAAGGTTGGACAGGTATATGGATGAGAAGAAGATGGAGGGTTATGGGCATTGTGCAGGGAGGTGGGACTAGAGAAGGGTGTTTGGTTCGGTGCGGACTAGAAGGGCCTAATGGCCTGTTTCCGTGCTGTAATTGTTATGTTATGTTATGTTATGTTATGTTCTATAAACCATCTGACCTACAGATCAATGTTCAATGATGTCATTAAGAGAGCTTTGCTTTCATTTCTCATATGAGAAAAGTGTGGACCGCTTTGCAGTTGTTTCGGGCTTTGCTGAGGCCACACCTTGGGTATTGTGTACAGTTTTGGTCGAATCTGAGAAAGGACATTCTTGCTATTGAAGGTGGGGGGGGGGGTGGGGGGTGGGGGTTGGGTGAAGTGAAGTTTTACCAGACTGACTCATGGGATGTCAGAAATGACTGATGAAGAAAGACTGATTAGACCAGCGCTACTGACTGGTATTTAGAATAATAAGAGGGCACTTCATAGTGATGTATACCCCTCCAGTTGGTTGTTTTTCCAGTCTCTTTTGTGCAGTCTTCCAAAGGCGCTATTTGCCTTGGCGAGTCTGTTGTCTATCTCATTGTTGATCCTTGCATCTGATGAAATGGTGCAGCCGAGATAGGTAAACTGGTTGACCGTTTTGAGTTTAGTGTGCCCGATGGAGATGTGGGGGGCTGGTAGTCATGGTGGGGAGCTGGCTGATGGAGGACCTCAGTTTTCTTCAGGCTGACTTCCAGGCCAAACACTTTGGCAGTTTCCGCAAAGCAGGACGTCAAGCGCTGAAGAGCTGGCTCTGAATGGCTCATATGAATGGCTCTGAAAAACCTCACAAAGATAAGCGTATACAGAGCCGTTGTCATACCCACACTCCTGTTCGGCTCCGAATCATGGGTCCTCTACCGGCATCACCTACGACTCCTAGAACGCTTCCACCAGCGTTGTCTCCGCTCCATCCTCAACATCCATTGGAGCGCTTTCATCCCTAACGTCGAAGTACTCGAGATGGCAGAGGTCGACAGCATCGAGTCCACGCTGCTGAAGATCCAGCTGCGCTGGGTGTGTCACGTCTCCAGAATGGAGGACCATCGCCTTCCCAAGATCGTGTTATATGGCGAGCTCTCCACTGGCCACCGTGACAGAGGTGCACCAAAGAAAAGGTACAAGGACTGCCTAAAGAAATCGCTTGGTGCCTGCCACATTGACCACCACCAGTGGGCTGATATCGCCTCAAACCGTGCATCTTGGCGCCTCACAGTTTGGCGGGCAGCAACCTCCTTTGAAGAAGACCGCAGAGCCCACCTCACTGACAAAAGGCAAAGGAGGAAAAACCCAACACCCAACCCCAACCCACCAATTTTCCCCTGCAGCCGCTGCAACCGTGTCTGCCTGTCCTGCATCGGACTTGTCAGCCACAAACGAGCCTGCAGCTGACGTGGACTTTTACCCCCTCCATAAATCTTCGTCCGCGAAGCCAAGCCAAAGATACCCCTCCATAAATCTTCGTCCGTGAAGCCAAGCCAAAGAAGATAACATTCTGACAGGACTAGTATAAATGCAGGAAGAATGTTACCAATATTGGAGAAGTCAGAGCAAGGGGTCACAGTCTAAGGATAAAGGGTAAGCCATTAGGACTGAGAAGAGGAGAAAATCCAGCCGAAGCCAAAAGGGAAAAACTTATGCATTGTAGGGCAGCCATTTAAAAGAGAGATGTGGAGGAATTTTATCAGCCAGAGAGAGGTTAACCTCTGGAATTTGCTACCTCAAAGGGCTGTGAAGGCCAGGTTGTTGGGTGTGTTTAAGGCAGAGATTGATAAGTGTCTGAATAGTCAAGGTATCAAAGGTTTTGAGGAGAAGGCAGTGGAGTGGGACTGAATGGGAGAATGGATCAGCTCCAGCTCATATTGGAATGGCAGAATGGAGTGACGAATTGAATGGCCAACTTCAGCTCTGATGTCCTTATGATCTTATTTCCAGCATCTTTTTTCCCTAAACTTTCTCGCTGTACCTCAGTACGTGTGACATTAGACTTAAACAAAGATCAACTGTTTATCTACTTTTAAAATTTTTTTATCGATGTGTTTATTTATTTCTCTATGTGGCAGATTAGATTCTCTCCTTCCTTTTAGCGCTCTCTCTCTCAGTTTCTCTCTCTTGCTTTCCCTTTCCCTGTCTCCTTTCCCCCAGCTCTGCATTCACAGAGCTAACCCCCCCCCATCCCAACCCCCAATCAATCCTCACCTTTTCTCTCCCCTGTCCTCATATCCACGACACCTTTTGTCTGCTGGTCTGTGTTCCTCCCCTATCCTTCCTTTCCTTCTCTCCAGGCCTTCTCGGGCGCCTGCCAGATCCTTGAAGAAGTGCTCAGGCCCGAAACATCTCCTCCTATGGATGCTGTGAAGCCAACTCTTCCTCCAGCATTTCTGTGTTTCTACTAGATTCAGGAAGAAAGTTCATGATGTTGGGGAACCCCACAACAAGGGGTGGGGGGGAGTTGGGTCACAATCTAAGGAGGAGTGGAGAGAGTAAGGATCACTGAGGGCTGAGATGAGGAGAATGTTTCAGGTCGAGAATCTCTGACAGCTGCCCTAAGGTAAATCTATGAACTAGCTACACCCTCAACTAGCTACATCCTACCATGAAAGTCATGTAAAGCACTCGATGCAGGTGAAAGGCATGGAACATGGTGAAGGACTCCATGTGCCCCCCTCACGTATGCAGTTCTCCCTTCTGCCATCTGGTAGGAGGCACCGTAGCACTTGGGCCCTGACGTCCAGATTGGGCAACAGTATTTTCCCCCCAAACCACCAGGCTCCTGAATTCCAAGAACAAATGTGGAGAGCGTATACATCATAATATTTGAATGTGTTTAACTTCGATTTACGTAAATATTCTCCGGGGTCCGGGAGAAACGTTATACTGTCTTTACCATGCAAGCATGGTATGAACAATAAATAAAGGTGACTTGACTTGAAGTAACCATGAAGAAGAAAATTAACAACAGAATTGGTTTCTTGGCAAGTGTTATGGATCACCAAAGAACAGTTTAAAATGCAATATGACAAAATTTGATTGGAAAATGTGAAATCGTCTCTGGAGCCATCTTAAATAATCAATAATTTAACATGAAGGAACGATTAAGCGTCAGATGCTCCAACAGCTTCTGGAAAATCAATTTTAATACAGTCACATCGAAAGTATTTCACAATGAGTGGGTTCTGTTTGCCCAGATAATGAAATCCATGTCACATTTTCAAATCATTTCAAAAGATCAGTTTTATATCTAAGTCGTAGACTTGTCTTTCAAAGTGATTTTTCAAAAGAACAGCAGGTCATATTCACATCGCCTTTGCTAAAACATTTATGAAGAGCTTTCATTTAATGCCTTTGAAGTATGAATATGGGTCTTGTCCTGTCGGAACCCTCAGCATAAAATGCTTCTTTTATTTACCTTTTCACTGGGTTTCACGCTGAGGCGTAAGGTTCAGTCGCGCAGCTGGGGATGGGAATGATATCACTGACTGTGTACGGTGGGTGTCGAAGAAATCTTTCTGAAACTGAGCTTCTGGCTTGATCTTTCTTCAGGGCCTTTTTATAGTGAAAAAAAGAGTGAATGTAAAGGTGGATATTCGCCGTCTTTACATCACTTCCTCTTGTTGAAAGCTCCGAGGGAGGATAGAGTCAGAAGCAGAGCAATTCTCTCCACCTCCTCCATGAAGGCGATGCCGCTGAAAGCAGCTGCGGACGGGCAGGCTGACGATGTCGTGATGACGTTGACCCAGGAGCATGAATTTTAAAGCACTCAGTGAGGGGTCAGATACTTAATTTAATGTATATTATTGTACATTTATTTTTACAAAGTACTTGTTTGACTGCAGTTGGTAAGCATTTTGTTCTTTTGGGTGGGAAGGAATGCCTATATTAATGTTTCACTTGCCAGCACGTAAGGAAGGCATCACCGCGATGAGCGGTGCTATGCCCCTCTCATTCCACCTCGCCTGGCACTGGAAGATGCCTCCCAGCGCTGCTCTCTGAAGGCGATGCTGGAACAGGCTTATAGGCCTTCTCCATGAAAAGGTAAATTCAACTTTCTTTTTCGTTGTGGAGAGAATTTCCTGGTGTGGTGGGGTGACAGTAGATATTGAAATCTCTGGGGCATAAAGCAAAAGAGGTCGAGCATCATCAATGGGGGAAAAAAACTGGCCAATGTTTCAGGACGGAGGACCAAGGAGATAGTTGATATAATGAGGACAGGGTTGGACAAAGGATTGGTGAACTAGGGAGGGGAGCAAGATGACATATAGCTGGGGACTAGATTGGCCGGTGCCAGGCAAAGGAAAGGAGGTAAATGATGAAAAGGAGGGTCAGGTGGGGGGTGGGGGGAAATGATGAGCTGGAGATGCCTGGAAAGGGATGATTCATGGTGACAAAGGCTGGCAGTGCAGCAATCTCAGAAGGGGAGAAGATCGCAATCGTGATAAAATGGGAGCCATTGGGGAATCCAGGAGACCACATGGAACCGAAAAGGTGGCACCGTGGAACACTGTTGGCTAAATGAGGGAGAAAGATGTTGGAACCAAAAAGGGGAATGGGGACAACAAGGGGAGGGGTCAGTAGGGATGTGTGGGAAAGAAGACAAAACTGGGAGGAGGAGGGGAAGAATGGAAGTAGATTAGAAGAGTTTGAATCTTGTGCTGTCTGTAAGGAGTTTGCAGGTTCTTCCTCTATTCACATGGGTTTCCTCTGGATGCTCCGGTTTCCTGTTCCAGACCTGCAAAGGCCTGTAACCATGTTATTTTTCCAAATTAAATTAAAAAAAATTAAAAGGAGTGAGTGGAATTAGTTACCCAAAATTGGAAAATTCAGTGTTCATGCCAAAAGGCTGTGGACTGCCCAGAAGGAATCTGAGGTACTGTTCCTGGCAGGAGTAGCTTTCTATCGAGGGAAGCTAAACCCAGCTGTGACCGAGGAGTTTGCTCAGGCTACAACTGACCCTAAATCAAAAAAGGAGGTTCAGAACAGGTGGCTAAAAGCTTGGTCGAAGAGGTCAGTATTTAACAAAGACAGGAGATTGATGGAGACTTAGAAGGAAATGCTGAGACCAACTTGGTTGTGACTCAGGATAGGGTCTGGGGATTGCGGCCAGTGTTGAGAAACCCAACGATTATAGGTTTTGGCAGAGTATAAGGGAATTGAACAAGATACAGTAAAGTTCCTGTTATCCAGAATTCGAGCAACCAGGGCCTCAAGCAACCATCAAAAAAAAAAATTGTGGAAAATAAATAGATTGAAAAGTATGGAAGTTTAAAATTGGCACCCCCTCGCAGTCAGTTTACCAATCACACAACCTGCAACTTCAAGCAGCCCGGCAAATACACTTAACTGGCATCTGCAATCCCCACACTGGGGATTTTACTGTAATTAGCATTTGGGAACCGCTTCACCCTTGGGCATAAGAAACTGCAGATTTGGGAGTACATCTCGGGCACTCACACGAACCTGTCTCCCCTCCACTGATCTCATCCACACTTCCTGGAAAAGTAGCCAACATGTTAAAAGTCTATCTTGCTAGTGTTCTCCTCTCCATCCACGCCTCGATACGAAGGCTCCCAAGTGTGTTTTGCATGATGTGTGTCTTAGTTGTTCTAAATTAAAATCTCAAACGAGAAAGAATCTCACCACCTACTTTTGACATCAAATGATGAAGAAGCCATCAACAAAATCCTTGGGTCATTATTGATCAACTGGTCCAACTGTATAAGAGTCGTGGCTACAAGAACAGTTAAGTGGTTCTGTATCCTGTGGTGACAAAGTCTCCTCCACATAGCGCAAAGCATTTCCCCCATCGAGAAAGCGTATTATGGGTTGGTTGTGTTACGGATCCAAAGGAGCCCAACACCCAGCAGCATAGATATTCACCAAGAAAAATGGTTTCTTAAACTTATCTTTAAACAGTAAATCAGGATCAAACTCTAACTCTGGGTGCCACTTATATGCAATGTGTGTATAACCTTTCTCTTTCAGGTCACCTCAGAGTTCCTTTTCTGTTTCCCTTATCTCAGGCGAAACATTATACAGCCATCTCCTCTTTGACCAGGCTGAACTAAGAACTCACAACCCGTCTTCAGTCCCAGCTACTGCTGTTGAACTGTAGAATTGAATTCTCTCTCTCTCTCTCTCTCTCTCAGAGAAAAGCCTGTTTGCCTCTCTCTGCTTGCAAAACACATGACCCTCCTAGACAGCAAACTGCACTCAGACTGCAGCAACAGACCTCATCCTCTGAATCCATTCATCTGTTGCTTTCCAAAACAATAATCCATTACTCCACAGCACATCCAATTAACACTTACTTGTGAAGACCTTATAGGCATTCTTTAAAGTTTTTGCAAAGAAACCCAGATCCTGGACTGTCTGGCTTGAGCAGAGCTCTGACATTTTAAATGAGATAGGTTTTGAAGTGTTTGCATCTGTGTGTGACCTACAATCTATTTTCCAAAACCATATCTATACTTAATATAAAATATAATCTGTCACAGATGGAATACTGTCCATTTGCCCATCCTCAACAACCGTTACGAAACTTGAGACCATCCAAGAGAAATTAGCCTCCTCAATTGTCTCTCCATCTACCACTCTGTTCCTGGGGCCTATCTCCTGGAGTCAGCACATGAAGGCAATTATGAAGAAGGCGCCCCCGCTCCTCTTTTTGAGGGGATTTGGCATTCAACGCACATTCTATCATGCTGCGGAAAGTGTGCGGTCTTAGCCTGGTTTGGTTATTCGAGTACCCGGTAACGCAGGAGGTAGCAAATGTAGCAAAGCCCATCGAAGGCTCTGACCTCCCATCTATGTTATTGTTTTGCTGCAATGTCATATTACCCTGGTCACAACCTTTTCACACTGCTATCTTCTGGAAGAAGGTACAGAAGTTTGAAGACCAGTCCCTTGAAGTTCAATGACAGATCCTTTCCGGTAGCTATCAGGCTCATGGGCCTGCCCTTACTACCCTCCCCTTACTACCTGGACACCACAAAAGAGTCTGCCTGCACTATTGCAGCACCATTTATTTTTATTGCTTTGGTAATCATAACATTAAGACCATAGGACATAGGAGCAAAATGAGGCTATTCAGCCCATTGCATCTGCCCCACCATTTAATTGTGAGCTGATCCATTTTCCCACTACCCGGCCTCCTCCCCATAACCTTTGATGCCCTGGCTAATCAAGAACCTATGACCTTAAATTCATTATTTCTCTTCCGCATTTCGTATATTTTCTCAATGTATTTTAAGGTACTGCAATGAACAGGAATTCACTGACTGTGTGTAGTTCAGATGGCGGCCTCCTCCCTTGGCTGCACCCCAGTATAAGCCTTGGCCTTCCTGTCATACCTCAGATCCACCTGAGGACTAATGTGTCTACCGGCCGTTGATTAAAAGCTCATTTGTGCTCCTCTCAGGTCTCTGAGTGAAATCAGTCGTGTTCTATGTACATCATGGTCTGTTTTAATGAAAGAGCCACTAAGTATTTTGGTGCAGATGTGCATTGGCCAAGGTATATAACAACAAACTCATTGCTATTATTGCCACCTGCGCTCAGTGACTACTGTCTCCATTATTTCCGAATCAGAATCAGAATCAAGAAGTTCCTTGTTTTCTGGGAGCGTTACAAGGGCAAAAATTGCTCTAAATTACATGACACTATTTATGAAAAATAAATTTGTGCGAAATAAGAGAAAAAGTGAGGTAGTGTCTGTGGTTCATTTAGAAATCTGATGGCGGAGGGAAATAAACTGTTTCTATACCACTGGACAATCGTCTTCAGGCTGCTGTACCTCCTTCCTGAAGGTAGCAGTGAGCAGAGGGCATGGCCTGGGTGGTAAGGGCTCACGATGATAGAGGAAGCTTTCTTGAGATGTTGCCTCTTGTAGATGTCCTTAATGGAGTGAAGACTAATGTCCATGATGTTGCTGGTTGAATTCAAAACTCTCTGTAGTCTGTTGCCGTCCGTGCATTGGCACCTCCGCACCACACAGAATGCTTTTACAATCCTGAGGCTGTGTCCTCTTGTCCTAGACACTCCCACCATTGGAAACAACCTTTCTACATCTACTCTGTCCACGCCTTTCAACGTTCAAAATTGTTTCAAGGACATCCCCCCTCATTCTCCTAAAATCCAACGAGTACAGGCCAAGAGCTGTCAAATGCTCCTCATGTGATTACCTTTATTATAGTTGTGTGGGGTTCATTCAAACCTGGGATTTAACCTAAAGATTTCCGATTTATTGTCAGATACAATCAGATACAATCCTGAGATTCTTTTCTAATGCGGGTGCGGCAGAATTACCACTAATTGGTAGTGCAAAAAATAAACTTTACACAGCGTAAACCAGGTAAACAAATAAAGAACAGTAAACAGATAATAAATGTAAACAAACTGGCTGTGCAATACAAAGAGAACAAAAAGAAAATCAATAAAGTGCACAAGTCTCTGTTGAGGAGTCTGATGGTGGAGGGGGAGCAGCTGTTCTGAACCTGGTGGTGCGAGTCTTGTGGCACCTGCACCCCTTTCCCGACGGCAGGAGTGAGAACAGAGCATGTGCTGGGCAGTGAGGGTCTTTGATGATTGCTGCTGCCCTCCGACAGCAGCGTTCCCTGTAGATGTGCTCAATATTGCGGAGGGTTTTGCCTGGGATGTCCTGGACTGTGTCCAAAAGGCAGTGGACACTTTCTACCACAGCTCTGTAGAAATTTTCCAGGGTTTATGGTGTCGCACCAAACCTCCACACAAACTCCTGAGGAAGTAGAGACGCTGACGTGCTTTCTTCACGATGCCATTGGGGTGTTGGATCCAGGAAAGATCCTCCGAGATAGTGACTCCCAAGAGCCTAAATTTGCTCACCCCCTCCACCGCTGGTCCATTAGTGATCACTGGATTGTAAACCTCTGCCTTTCTTTTCCTGAAGTCAACAATCAGCTCTTCTTGGTGACACTGAGAGCGAGGTTGGTGGTCCACCATTCAGCCAAGTTTTCAGTCTCCCTCCTGTGTGCTTCCTTTAAACGGTGTGTGAAGTGATCTGCGTGATGTTTTGTGAGAGCCGGGTTACAGAATGGAGAATAAGCCTCACCAAACTAAAGAAATTATTTCAGGAAAGCTTCGCCAGTGCACATGCCTGTTCCAATGCATTTCAATCCACCATCGTTTTATTTCAGATGTTCAAGTTGCAGAGGTAAAAGGTTGTCCTGTTTCTCTTCCAAAAGAAGCTGTTTGATCTGCTGAGTTTTTCCAGCATTTTCAGTGCCGAAACCCGGAAACTCTCCTCTCTGAACACGGGGACCGTTTTGTTTTTCTTGCCATACTGATGATTTGAAGGCAAATTACACCCTGACCCACTGGGCTTTGGCTAAGGTTCATCTCATTTGCTGGTGCCCTTGAGAGGAACATGCTTGTCAGCCATGTGGACTCCTGACCCTTCAGTCGTGCTGATCGTGAAATGGCCGAGCAACCCATTCATTTCAAGGGCAATTGGGGACGGAGAATAAATGTGAGGCTGGCTGGCGACGTCCAAATCATGAAAAATGATTGCTTTTCAAAGAGTAATTGTTGATTGTATTTGTGGATATTGTTGGGAGTAATCACGGAAAACAGATTAATGAAGGGAGTGTGTGATAATGTTGTATGCATTGATATATTTACCCACTCACCCTGGTGTAATGTGGTGAAGGTAAGAATGAGGACAATGCAATCGATCTTTGGAGGTTTCATGTTCAGCCTGCCCTTGTTTGTGTTGGCAGGGTGATCTATCAGGTGAAAAGCAGGGTTTGGCATATGTATCCAAGTCCCGAAGCTGCAGAACATTTTATTTGCCTGTTTTTCTCCAATGGGGCTCCTGTGTGACTGAGATCTGCAATTGCATCTCCAGATATTTGCAACAAACGCTCGAGAATTCTGCAACAAAACCTCAGGATAGACAGGCCTGGAGAGTTAAGAACCTTCCCCACTGCTGGATAATTGAAAACGTGTGAAGTGGTGGATTCTGCTGAAGTCACCTGATCCATATCACAGAAGCAGTGTCCAACAGGCAAGGCTGAGGCTGGACCAGAGATTCAAAGTGGTAACAGCTTAGACAAAGACCTTCAGACCAACTCATGCATGCCGACCCAGTCAGCAAGCATTCTGGGCTCATCCCATTTGCCTGCATTGGCACCATACTGGAGTGTAGAAGAATGAGAGGGAATCTTATAGAGACATTGTAAATGCTGAAAGGATTGGACAGAGTAGATCTGAATAAGCTGTTTCCCTTGGTGGGTGAATCTAGGCAAGAGGGCACAGTCTTTGAATTAGAAGGTACCCATTTTAAACAGAGATGAGGAGAATTTTTTTTAGCTAGAGGGTCGTGGATTTCTGGAATTCGTTATCACATCCAGCTGTGGAGGCCGGATCATTGGGAGAGTTTAAGGAGGAGATTGGTAGGTATCTAATTACTCAGGGTATCAAGGAATATGGGGACATGGCCAAAATATGGAACTAGATGTGAGAACAATTTCACTCCGGGTGGAGTTGAGGAACACACATGATGGGCTGAATAGCCTACTTCTGTTCCTTTATCTCCTTCTCAAAACTGTAATTGTATCAGCTTCTATCGCTTCCCCAGTTCAGGGTGAAAAGTTGCCCATCTGGTGCAGAAGCTTGAAGACCAGCACCTCTTTTTTCAGGGAAGATTTCTTTTCAACTCAGGCCTTGAACCTCGCCTTGTTACTCGCCTTGTTGGGACTCCTCCAACACCACGAAAGGACAGTCCATACTGTTATCACACCACTTCTTCCTTGCTCTGTGGTAACTGTGAATATTTAGTATCTATCATTTTCATTTCAAGTTCAAATTTATTTAATATCATTCAAATGCACAAGTACAAAACGATGAAACAGTGTCCTCTGGTCCTCTGAGCAAAACACACCGACACACAATCAGATATAGGGTACTTACAGACAAGCGATACACATACAAAACAAATATATATATATATATATATATATATATATATATATATATATAAATATATATTTTAACCATTTATTTTAGCACAACGCTGTTACGGCACCAGCGATCGGGACCGGGATTCCTATCTTGCGTAGTCTGTAAGGATTTTGTACATTCTCCCCGTGTCTGTGTGGGTTTCCCCCAGGGGCTCTGGTTTCCTTCCACCGTTTGAAATGTACCAGGTGGTGTAGGTTAATTGGGAGCAAATTGGGTGGGATGGACCCATGGGCAGAAATGGCCCATTACTGTGCTGTATGTCTAAATTTAAATTAAAAAAAATTAAATAGTAGAGCCTGGAATGGTTAGTATGAGCAGTTCCTTTAGTCAGTCAGTATTTTCGCAGCCTGGGGGAAAAAGCTGTTCCTTGGCCTGACGGCGCTGGCTCTGATACTCCTCTATCTCTTTCCTGGGAGGAGCAGCTGAAAGATGCTGTGCACAGGGTGATTTTGCGCGCTCTCTTCAAACGATCTCAGTAGATCACGTTGATGGGGGTGGTGTTGGGTGGTGGGGAGGGAGGGAGACCCCAGTGATCTCTTCAATTAATTTCTACTATTGCAGTCTTTTTATGACATGACTGTCCAGCTGCAGCAGGTAAGAATTTTGGTGAAAATTAACATTGTACAATGAATATCACAATAAACTCATGATTATTAAACCTTTCCCATCTAATTTTAGAATCATCGCAATTTCATTTTTAATTTTTTTTTAAATTTAGACGTACAGTCTGGTAACAGCCACTTCAGCCCACGAGTCCAATTTACAGCTAATTAAATGACACCACTGGTATGTTTTGAACGGTGGGAGGAAACAGGAGCCCCTGGAGAAAACCCACGCAGACACAGGGAGAATGTACAAACTCTTAACAGACAGCACAGGATCCGAACCCCGGTCTCGATCATTGGTGCTGTAAAGGCGATGCGCTAACTGCTACACAAACCATGTTGCCTAGAAATCAGACTCAGAGCATTAATTTTATCCATACTCCTCATTATTTTATGCATCGTTACTCCAGGGAGTAAAGTTTATCCAGCCCCTCTCTATAACTCAAGCCCTTCAGTCCCCATAATGTCTCTGCTGCGTCCTTTACAACAGTGGTGGTTTTCAACCTTTTTCTTTCCACTCACATCCCACCTTAAGTAATCCCTACACCAACGGTGCTCTGTGATGAGTAAGGGATTGCTTAAGGTGGGATGTGAGTGGAAAGAAAAAGGTTGAAAACCACTGTTTTAATCGTCCCTCATGAACTCGTTATGTGCACAGTTTCAGAACTCCAAAGGAAATGGGCCAATTACCATTTTTCTCAAGCAAAAGATTTCAGTAACAATTGGGTCTAGAGCAGTGGTTCTCAACCTTTTTTCCACACTCACAAACCACCTTAAGCAATCCCTTACTCATCACACAGCACCTATGGCATAGGGATTACTTAAGGTGGTATGTGAGTGTGGAAAAAAGGTTGAGAACCACTAGGTTAAAGCAATTATTTTATAAAAAAGAATTATTTCAAGCATTATCATCTGATTGAAAAAAAAATATTTGATTCATCGGAATTTATTAAAATGTTCCAGTGAATTGAAATAAGATGTAAAAAAAATGCATTACCAACTTACTTTCAACTTTGTTCATTACCCAGGTCGGCAGTCCCATTCAAATGAATGGAGATATGTGAGATGCATTGGCCCATAGCTCATGTGGATCTGAGGGGCATCCAATCCCTTGCTTGGTACATTGAAGAACTGTGAACATCATTGCACATGTGCCTGGCTTCCACCACAGCCCAGCCTGTACATCCAGGCAACAGTGAGCGGGGCAGCAGTTAACAATGCACTGATGTGTACATTGAAGCTCGCTGGCATTTTTCCATGGAACAATAATCTTGTCCTCTACTACTTTATGCATCAGAGAAAGTATGTCTATCCTTTACAATTAAAAATTACTACCTCATTTACTTTACCCCCCCAACTTAACTCAGCGGCTGATTGACCCTCACAGGCTGTGGGCTGTTGGCAACTTATGGCTGAAGGACTCACACAGGCTGTGGGCTGTTGGCAACTTGCGGCCAAAGGACTCACACAGGCTGTGGGCCGCTGGAGACTTGCGGCCAAGGGACTCACACAGGTTGCGGGCCGTGTCGGAACCGGGATTCGAGAGGAGGCTGAGGGAAAAATGCCCTCCCAAAGGGCATCAGATGCTGAAACCTTCCTGATTGTATTGGAGGTTTGGATCTGGAGCTTGGGTTGCCGATGGATAGAATGGAGTAGAAGACTGTAAGGCTGCAAGAGCACTGGAGGCAAATCCATGCACACTCAGTGTCTCTGAAGGGACTCTCTTTCGTTTTACTTTCTCTTAATATTGGGGATATCGGGACATCCTCATGGTGACTCTTTGTTTGCCTTACGCCGGGCAAACATTGACGTATATCATGTATTCTACATTTTTGGATTATTACGTGCCAAAACCCTTTGCACTATCAAGAACATCTACAGGGAACGCTACCATTTGGAGAGCAGCAGCGATCAAGGATCCACACCACCCAGCACATGCTGCTGCCATCAGGAAGATGCCACAAGACTCACACCACCAGGTTCAGGAACAGCTGCTCCTCCTCCACCATCAGACTCCTCAACGACAAACTCAATCGGTGACCCATTTAAGGTCTCCTTATTGATTTTTTAAAATTGTCTCTGCATTGCACAGTCAGTTTGTTTACAGTGTAGCGGCATCTTCTATCCTGAGCTATTTATAGACATCAGTGTACCTATTGTCTAGTGTAAGACTGACACCTCCAGGCTTGCAAACTGGGCTTATATTCGTCACTGTTTCTGTCACATGGACAGAATGTGATGTCGTAAATGATCTCAGCAGCCCAGATAAAAACCTGTGTTGGAAGCAGGTCAATTTCCTGCATTTCCCACAGCACGCCCGCCACTTTGGGTGCCAGTTCACTTGCTGGCATGTGGGTCACCGCAACAATTCTTTATTTGTCTACATGTGTACATTGTGTAGAGCTTTTTTGACACACTACCAGCAAGTGGTAATTCTGCAGCTGTGTATGTGTTTGTACTCAAGCAACTTCAGGGCATCAGATGCTGAAACCTTCCTGATTGTATTGGAGGTTTGGATCTGGAGCTCGGGTTGCCAATGGATAGAATGGAGTAGAAGACTGTGAGGCTGCAAGAGCACTGTAACTTTAACACCGGCTAGCCCGTTACACCAGGAGAGATCCCGTGCTCTGCTGATGGTGAAGTGCTGGGAATCCACAGTTCTCTTTGGATCGATGTGTATTACCCAAAGGCATCTGGGGGCAACACAAGCCCCATTTGACATATATTCTTTGGAGGTCTTTTGAAAGCAGAGTGAGTCAGGAGACGAATGGGGTTCAGGGAGTTATTATGACGTCGTATGTCGTAATATCCAAGCGGACGAGGGGCTCATTCCCATTTCGTGGAATGACTGCGGAGGAGACATGAGCGCTCGAGAAAATTTTCTTTGAATTTATCATTATTATTCATCAATATTAATCATTTATTATCATTTTAATTCATTTCTATTCGTTTGAAGTTGAGTATCATTATCTTTTACAATATACTTTGTTTTACTCATCATTATGAAGTGTGAAGATTTGAAAATGTTTTATCAACTACAAGTTAAAGCTGCAATTACAAAGTTTGATTTATTTGGAAGAATAGGTACAATTCAGAATACTGAGGCTTACTTTTCTTGAAAGGTGACCTGTTTTGAGATTGGGAAGTTAACAAGGCCAAGAATGTGGGGCACAGAATACAATGAACAAGGAGGTGTCCACAGACCAATGAGCACAGGAGAGGCTGGCATTGCATTATGGGGGAGGAAAAACCCCTAGATAGATTAAAAGGCAACTATGATGTACTTGGGCTGAATGCAATCTGCTGGAAGCACTCAATGGGTCGAGGAACATCAGAGGGAGGAAAAGAATGGTCAATGTTGGGAAACATAACCCTTTTTTGAGAGGGTTCACCTTTAGATTCCAGTCTCCTGGGTGCCTCCAACTATGTACATACTTGAGATTTGAATGTTTTTCACATGGGTTTCCTTCTGGGATATTGGATGTTTTTATTCATTAAAATAAATCCAGAGGCAAATGTGATTTTTATTTTAGTCTCTATAGCAAATTGTAACTAAGTTGGCAGTGACAAATGCAGAACGTCCATTGTTGAGAAGTGTGCGCTGTTACCTTCCCTTTTAGTCTTGCTGCGTGTCCAATCACATCACCACTGAGTGTGTTCGATTATGTATCCACAAATAGATGACACTTGCATGCAATATCCACACTTTAAAAGCTGATTGCTTAAAGCACAGAGAATGATTGACTTTGAAAGGTATATTGCCAGCACAGATTTTCAGATCGATTCAGTTGGAATCGATCACATCTCATCAAACATGTAAAAATATAAACAGAGACTGATTACAAGGAGAAATAAGCTTTCATGAATGACCTGCAGATACAGGACTAATACAGAGCTTGTGTATCCGCAATAGGAAGGTGTGTCTTAAGTTCGACGATTTAAAAAAAATATTTATTACTCAAAATAAATCATAAAATCAAAAGTAAAATACAATTTTGGATAATATTTTACCCCCTCTAATTCCCAATAAAATATAACCCAATAAAAGTACCATACAATTGAGCGAAATTTTGATTTTAAATAAACCCTCTAGAAATTCCTGAATTCTAGTCCGAAAAAGGTTTCACTGTCTCACACAGCCAAATAGAATGTAAAAAAGAACCAACTTGTTTGACGCAACTAAAACATAAATCAGAAGAAATAAACTTATATTTCCTTAACTTCTCAGGAGTTAAATATAACCGATATATAAAATTAAAATGGACTAATCTATATCTTCCATTTACTCATTTACTCATACCACCTTAGATTTATGAATATTTGGTTTATTGTAATAAAGTGTACACCTCAGATATAAATCCCTTTTTACCCCCTTCAGTATGTAAACTTTCAAATCTGGACAGTCTGTGCAATTGAAACGTACGTCCAAAATTATTTGAAGATAAAGCTCGAACCTGATAATAAGTAAACAAAGTATTCGAAAAGATTCCATATTTTTGTTTCATTCTTTAAAAAGTAATGGAATACCCAGCTTCATAGCAATCCTCTACCAATTTAATACCTCTTCTGCAGCTGTAACACTGAGATTCAGAATCAGATTGATGGCGATGAACACGTGTCATGAAATTTGTTGTCTTCCAGTAGCAGTACTGTGCCGAACAAGGTGCAAAACTACAATTCTGCTAATGCATAATGCAAGATTTAAAAACTTAAATAGCTAGTGCAAAAAAGAGAAGAAAAGGAAGTTTGGCCCCTTTTTCCAGCGGCATCCCAGTTAATTTGGCTGTGCAGTGTCCCGGGATAGGAAGCCCTTTGTGCTATTTCCACTGGGCCACCCTTCACTGGGACACTAATTGCTTTTCTTCTGAGCACAACTCATTCTCGGGGAGAGGAGTGTTCTACCTTTAACTGAAAACGGTGACTTTCTGCTGTCCCTTTTCCACTGGTTTTATCAGCACACAGACGTCAGCAATCAGTGGGGATATGAATAGGGGTAAAGGCAGTTGATCCCCGGGGTGAAGTTACATCATTTGATGCCGACGTTCGGACAGTGTTCCTTTTCCACTGGACTCTGTTCCAGTAAATTCCCAGTTAATTCCTGGGACAGGGTGTCAATGGAAAAGGGGCTACAGGTTCATTGTCTGTTCTTCTGTTAATGCAACATTTTATTAGAAATACTTAAAGATCACTTGAAGGCAGAGTACAGGGTCAATGGTAGAATATTTAACAGGGTGCAAGAACAGAGGGATCTTGGGGTCCAAATTGATGCATCTCTCAAGTATGCTTTTCACTCTGCCCTTTCGTTCTGGGACATTTGTGCCTTTTTAATGGAATGCCTGCTGTCTAAAAAGCACCAAGACAGAATGGGGAAGTGGGGGGGGGGGGGGGCGGGTGGGGAGGTTTATTCCTGTCCCAGCTTCTTTCCGGCAGCAGACTTGGTAAATGTTCCAAGATCCCGGCCGTGTAAAAGGAACTTCTGGCATTCCGGGACCAACTCTGGAAAGAATTATGACATTTTGATGATGTGTAACTTGTGCAAAGTTTCAGCATGATGAAATGTTAAAAACCAACAGTAAGGAGTCAGTATCTAATGACCACGATATCTGCCAACTAGGATGATATAGAGATTTGCGAGCTCCTCACCATCCAAGTGGAGAACAAAATTAACTACCACATAATGGGTACGGTGAGAGAGGGACCGAATTAAAGAGGGTTGCTCAAGAACTGAAAGACCTGGGACGTCCCAGGTTATAAGCAAACTGAATTGCCTGTGTAAGAGTTTTTTTTTCTTTTTATTGTTAAGACTAATAAGTAAAGGCAGAAGGCGATGGGGGGGGGGGGGGGGAGTGGGTTTGACCTGCAGATCATGGATCAGATCACAGGACAACATGATCACTTTAGAGAAGTATGAAGGATCTTATTTAAGGGAACTTTACCTGTATCATTTGTATAATGTTTGTATTCAATATTATTTTTGGACATAGGACAAATTATGATTTAATTGTTCAAATTCTATAATTATAATAATTAATGTCCTGAACAAAATAAGTTATGTAATAATTGTTTATACTTCTCATTTACAATTGACATGTGACATGCATATGATTTGATTTATGTTATCACTTGTTTACCATGTGTAAAGGGACAACTCACTAAAAATATTTAAAATATATATTATATACACACACACGCATACACACACACACACACACACATAAACATCGATCAGTAGGTAAATGACCACCACAATGGCAGGAGTGGTAGAGGCCATTTGGACTGGATGTATTTTGAACTGTACTGTGCCATCTGGGGCACAAGACCCATTTACTCTTCGAAGCCACATGGAGGATCCATCATCCCCTGATATTGTTCCAGCTGTGTCTCCTCCCTCCAACAGCAGTCCTAATGCCGGGGTCCTGAGCAGTATGGATTCAGAATATATCTTTGTCTCCTATAGACGCTGCTAAGCTGGCGGAGATCCTCCAGCATTTAGGTGTGTGTTTTAGGACACGCAGGGAGGCCTGTGGTATGCTGGGCTTCATTAGTTGGGGAATTGAGTTCAGGAGTCATGAGGTGAATTTGTAGCTCTATAAATCTTTGGTGGGACCATACTTAAAATACAGTGTTCACTTCTGTTCACCTCATTACAAGGAGGATGCGGAAGTTATGGAGAGGTGCAGTGAAGATTTACTAGGATGTTGTCTGGATTGGAAAATTAATCCAATCCAGGCAAGGTTAGCAGAAGTAGGACTTTTGTCTTTAGAGTGAAGAAGGATAAGAGGTGAACTAGTAGAGGTTTACAATATTATGAGAGCCCTAGAAATGGTAGATAGCCAGCACCTTTTTCCCAGGGTGGGAGTAGCAAAGTCCAGAGGACATCTATATAAATTGAAGGTGGAAAAGTTTAGGGGGGACATCAGAGGTAAGATCTTTACACAGAGCGCAATGGGTGCCTGGAATGCATTGCTGGGTTGGTGGTGGAGGATGAAGCAATAGGGGCATTTTAAAGGAATGTTAAACTCTTCAGTTTAAGTTAATCTTGTAGACTTCTATCAAGTCTTCTCTTATCGTTCTATGCTCCAAAGAAAAAAAATCCTAGCTCTGCTAACCTTGCCTCATAAGATTGGTTTCCCAATCCAGGCAACATCTTGGTAAATCTCCTCTGAACCCTCTCCATAGCTTCCACATCCTTCCTATAATGAGGTGACCAGAACTGAACACAAAACTCAAAGTGTGGTCTCACCAGAGATTTGTAGAATTGCAACATGACCCCTCTATTCTTGAATTCCATCCCCCAATTAATGAAGCACAGCATCCCATAGGCCTTCTTAATTATCCTATCAACCCCTTGAGGGATGTATGGATTTGGGCCACAAGGTCCCTCTGTTCACCCACACTCTTGTTAATGGATCATTAACCCTGTACTCAGCCTTCTGCATTGTCCATCCAAAATGCATCACCTCACACCTATCTGGGTTGAACTCCAACTGCCAATTTTCTGCCCAGCTCTGCATCCTTTCTATATCCTCTTGCAACCTTTGACAACCCTCAGCTCCATCCACAACACCTCCAACCTTCATATCATCTGCAAACTTACTGACTCATCTTTCTGCCTTGTCATCCAGGTCATTTATAAAAATCACCAAGAGCAGGGGTCTCAGAACAGATCCCGGTTCACTAGACACCACCCTCCAGGCAGAATATTTTCCTTGTACTACTACTTTCTGCTTTCTACTTGCAAGCCAATTTTTTTTAAATCCACACAGCCAAGGTTCCACTGATCCCTGCCTCATGACTTTCTGGATGCATATCCCTGGGGGGACCTTGTTCCATTCTTTGCTAAAATCCATGTAGACCACATCTACTGCCCTACCCTCGTCAAATTCTTTTGTTACCTGCTCAAAAAACTTAATTAGTCTTGTGAAGCATGACCTTTCCTTCCCAAAGCCATGTTGACTATCCTGGAGTAAACTTTACTTCTCCAAATGCTCATAGATCCTATCCTTAAGGATCCTCTCCATTAGTTTACACCCCACTGACATAAAACTCACCGGTCTATAATTCCCAGGATTCTCCCTATTACCTTTTCTCATAACATAACATAACATAACAATTACAGCACGGAAACAGGCCATTAGGCCCTTCTAGTCCGCACCGAACCAAACACCCCTCTCTAGTCCCACCTCCCTGCACAATGCCCATAACCCTCCATCTTCTTCTCATCCATATACCTGTCCAACCTTTTCTTAAATAATACAATTGACTCCGCCGCTACTATTTCTCCCAGAAGCTCATTCCACACGGCTACCACTCTCTGAGTAAAGAAGTTCCCCCTCATGTTACCTCTAAACCTCTGCCCCTTAATTCTTAACTCACGTCCTCTTGTTTTAAACTTTCCTCCTCTTAACGGAAATAGTCTATCCACATCCACTCTGTCTATCCCTTTCATAATCTTAAATACTTCTATCAAATCCCCTCTCAACCTTCTACGCTCCAAAGAATAAAGACCTAATCTGTCCAATCTCTCCCTATACTCTAGATGCTTAAACCCAGGTAACATTCTGGTAAACCTTCTCTGCACTCTCTCCACTCTCTTTATATCCTTCCTATAATTAGGCGACCAGAACTGCACACAGAACTCCAAATTAGGCCGCACCAACGTCTTATACAATCGCAACATCACCTCCCAACTCCTATATTCCATGCAATGATTGATAAAGGCCAGCATACTAAAAGCCTTCTTCACCACCCTATTCACGTGAGTTTCTACCTTCAGGGAACGATGTACCGTCACTCCTAAATCTTTCTGCTCTTCTGTATTCCTCAATGCTCTCCCATTTACCACGTATGTCCTATTCTGATTCTTCTTACCAAAATGAAGCACCTCACACTTATCAGCATTAAACAAGGGGAACTCATTTGCCATTTTCCAATCTCCCAGCACCTCCCTTGTGGCCAAAGAGTATTCAAATCTCATAACTACTGCCCCAGCTCTCTTCTCTCACTTCCACTAGCCACGTGGGGTAGATCATGTGTGGCCCTGGGGACTTGTCAATCTTGATTTTTTTTAAGAAGATTCAACACCTCCTCTTCCTTAATCTCAACACTGTCCATCACACAAGTCTTATCTATTCCGACCTCACCGTGATCAAAAGTATTTATTTAGGACGTCCTCAAACTCCTCGGCCTCCAGGCACGTTGCCTCCTTTATCCTTTAGCAGCCCTACCATCATTCTCGTCATCCTTCTGTTCTTCACATATGCAAAGAATGCCTTGGGGTTCTCCTTAATCCTACATGCCAAGGCCTTCTCATGACCCCTTTGAGCTCTCCTAAGTCCTTTCATAAGCTCCTTTCTGGCTACCATATATTTCTCATGAGCCCTTCCTGTTTCCTGCTTCCTTCTTCCTCTTGACCAGTTGCCTCACCTGTTTCATCAGCCATGGTTCCCTTTTCCTACCATCTTTTCCTTGTCCCAGTGGAACAAACCTATTCTGGACCGCACAAGTGGTCCCTAAACTTCATCCACATTAATTCTGTGCTTTCTCCCTTGAACATCTATTTCTAAGTTATTTTCACGAGGTCCTTCCTCATCTCTTCGTAATTAGCCCTTCCCCAGTTAAGCACTTTCCCATTTTGTCTGATTTTATCCTTTTCCATATCTATGCTAAAGCTCTTGGAGTCGTGGTCAATCTCACCAAAATA